>NW_022111379.1:31614392-31616292 GCF_000313985.2 Echinops telfairi
GAGCTGCTGTTCTTTGACAGACACACGGCTGTTCTGTTCAGCTATTTAATTCCACTTCTTCATGTGCCTACGCTATTCTGATTAAAGGCACGTTTCAGGGTCTCCTCGGACACCCTCTTTGAGCTTTTCTTTCTTCATGAGTGGTGGTCTTGACGTCCTCCCACAGCTCATCAAGTCTCTGTCACTCATGGTCAATGAAGCAAATCTGTTCTTCAGTGTTCTTGAGATGTTCTCGAAATTCAGGTGGGATAGACTCAAGATCATATTTGGTGCTTGTGAACTTGTTTTAATTTTCTTCAGCTTTTCCCTGAAATTACAGATGAGCAATTGATGGTCTGTTCCACAATCAACCCCTGGCCTGGTCTTAGCTGCTAATATTGAGATTCTCTAACATCTCTTCCCCCAGATGCAGTCAATTTGATTTCTGTGTTTTCCATCTGAAGTCTATGTGTTGTGCTATTGAAAATGGGTATTTTCCATGAAGAAGTCATTGCAAAATTCTATCATGCGACCTGTAGCTTTGTCTCTATCGCCAAGATCAGATTCGCCAACTACTGTGTCTTCCTCTTTAGTTTCCAACTTTTGCATTCCAATCAACAATTATCAATGCATTAAAAAAAAACATTTTATTAAGAGCTCTTACAGATATTATTAGCTCCACTGGATCTAATGGAACAATCCATAGTTCCATTAGATCAAGCATAGTTGTACAATAGCTGCCATTATCATTTTCAATACATTTTCTTTCTTCTTGAACTCCTTGATAACAGCACCCCTTTATCCCCTCCTTCCCCCACCCTACCACTCCATCGAACCCTTAATATATTGTATATTATTGTTATTTTTTAACCATAATTTATACCATCCAATCTATCCATTCACCTAAAATTCTGATGTTCATTTCCCTCAAGTGGGGTTACACATTCATCATTGTTATCAGCCCCCCCCCCCACTTCCGCATGCTCTCTTCCCATATCCTCAGGGAATCACTACTCCCCTTACTGTTTCTGAAGGGGTTTACCTTGCATTTGTGCACTGAAAGATCTTGATTTTACCAATGCAGGTCTAGCAAGATTAGTGAGGTTGAAACTAAGGTCTTAATCATGGGAGGAGTTAATTTTAAAGAAACAGAGCATAGTTATGTGTTTCATCCACGCTCTACTGCACCCTGGATATATCGTCCCTTCTGTATGGCCCTTCTGTGAGGGACTGTCCAATTGTCCTACAAATGGGCTTTGGGTCTCCACTTCGCCTATGTTTCTTCACGTCAGTTTGATTACTTGTTTTTGAACTTCCGATAACTATTCCTGTCAACACCTCATGATCACACAGGTTGGCATGCTTCTTCTATGTGGGCTTTGTTGCTTCCCTGCTAGATGGCCACTTGTTTACCTTCAAGCCTTTAAGACTCCAGACAGTAACTATTACCTTTTAATAGCCATGCACCATCAGCTTTCTTCACCACACTTGCTGTGCACCCAGTGTCTTTAGTGATCGTTCCAGAGAGGTGAGTATCACACATCTCCACATTATTAGTGCAAACCATTCTTGTACTGAGGTATGATTTAGGTAGAGGCCCAAGTCCATCTGCTTCCTTACTGTTTCTCCATATATACATACATATGCATATACACCTATCTTTATATATTTATAGCTTTACATAGATACATATCTATATTTACACCTCTCTCTATATATAATTTTTACTTCCTATTGTTTCCTCTATTTCTTTTTTCTTTCCTCCTACCCCACTATCATGTTCACCCATTGTTGCCCTCTCAGTTAATTCATCTCGGGTACCTCTCAATTGATCAGACACCACTAGGGTCACCACACCCTCCTCACAGTCGATTCCAGGTCCCTTGCTATTCCCCCGTCCCTGACATATTGGCTCACCACT
>NW_022111379.1:31616392-31620183 GCF_000313985.2 Echinops telfairi
AATTGATCAGACACCACTAGGGTCACCACACCCTCCTCACAGTCGATTCCAGGTCCCTTGCTATTCCCCCGTCCCTGACATATTGGCTCACCACTCCCCTCCCCATGCTTCCCAAGAACTGTCGGTCCCATTGCTGTCTCCTTGAGATCGCTTGTGCTGCCCATCTTATACAGCTAGACAGCAAGAAGAAAAAGGAAAACAAACATTCAACTAGTTCCAGGTCTAACTGCTGACCTTTGTGAATATCCCCAACCAGTTCAGAGGAGGTGCAAGCACTGCCCACCCCCACCTCCCCGAGTCAGAAGTCTGCTTTCGGGATTCCTCAGGGACTTCACGGCTTTGCTCCCATTGCTGACCTGTTGTACTCCCCTCTTGGTTTGCCCCCATGTGGGGAGGTCAGACCAGCCACATATCGATCCATCTTGATTGCATGTTTGATCAATTTCAGACTAAAGGAGTTGGTAGCATTTTTCTATTTCTGTATTACTAACTTCAGTGGTTGGTGTATAAATTTAAATCGTAGTTGTACTGACTGGATTTCCTTGTATGCAGATAGATATCCTATCACCAGACAGCACTGTGCTTCAGGACTGACCTTGAAATGCCCTTTGGGATGATGAATGTGGCGCCATCCCTCTTGATTTTGTCGTTCCCGGCATATTAAGCCATACTGACTGCCAGATTCACGATGGTCAATCCCTGTCAATTTCAGCTCGCTAACACCTAGAATTTGGATCTTTGTGTGTTCCATTTAATTTTTGACAACTCATAATTTTCCTGGATTCATACTTTGTGCATTGTAAGTTCCAATTACTAATTGATGTTTGCAGCTGTTTCTTCTCATTTTGAGTCATGTCCCAGCAGCAAATGAAAGCACGGAAGGCTTGCATCCACGTCATTATGGTTGACTCTACTTTGAGAAGGCAGCTCTTCCTTCGTCAGATTTGAGTGCTTCCTCGCCTGAGGGGCTCATCTTCTGGCTCTATCTCTGACAAGGCTCTGCTTCTATTGACGAGATTTTCAGTGTCTGACAAGGTTTACATGCTATCCGTAAGGTTTTCAGTAGCTAATCCTTCTGAAGTGGGCAACCCATTCCTTCTTCATAATCTGATCTTAGTCTGGAAGCTCTGCTGAAACCTGTTCACTGACATAGCTTCTAGCATCACAGCCACCACAGTATGACAGACAAGTGGTGGAGACATTTATGGAACCTAGGAATTAAGATAATGTTAGGGAGAGACTTGTTTATAGGTGTTATCATGAGGCCATGATGATCATTTGTTCCCCTTGGGCCCAGAAGTCTTGTAGATACTTGTATTTACAGATGAGATAAATGGATAGCTGGCGTTTATTTTAAGAACAGCCCGGCCATGGTGGACTACAAGGAGGGACCGGAGTTCAGAGGAGACGCAGCGGAAGCTAGAGTCCCACGTCCAGAGTGGGGAAGTAGATGTGGTGCGGCAGGGTTCATTAAGCTACAGTCTATCCTGTGCATGGTTCAGACTTTCCGTAATAAAACCCTCTTAAAACCAGCACTCCCAGAAAAACACCATGACTTCCAGGTACTCTATCTTTAGAAAGAACTTAAAAGCTACTATACTGGATAATTTCTGATAACATCTCATTTTTAAGTGCTTATATTACACTAACCATAAGGAGGACCCCCCCAAAAAAACTGGGTCTCCCACTTGCACACACACCTGCTCCCGGAGCGTCACCCACGTCACAGGGGAGGAGAGTGACAGACGGCGGGAGCCGAGTTCATACCTTTGTTTGCTTCGGGCATCTGCTTCTTCCTCTCCTCCAGCACCACGGGCTCCTCCAGGTCCTTGGGGCTTGGGTCTAAGAGTTCCCACTCTTCACTGGTGTAGAACCGACTCTTCCGACTCTCATGATGGCCTCGCCCAGGGCGAAATGAAGACATGGAATTTCTATTTAAGAAGATGAAGAAAATAAAAAAGAAACCTGGTATTTAAATGAAAAAAACTGTGAAACAAAACCTGATTTATGTCCGCAGGATGGGTTAAAGGACAGAGTTTGCAGGACGGCGTGCTGGAGAGAAAGGGGCTACAGCGAGAGTGAGCTGCAGGGACCCAGGTCCTCAGTCTTCAGCTGAGTCTGCTCGGCGGCGCTTTATGAAAGGAGGCTACCGAGTGGAGAAAGGGGAGGACGCGGCTGGTCAGAGAGCTAGAGAGCAGGTTCAGAAGGCCTAATAATGGCAAAGTGCCGTCCCTAAAGGAGTGGGGAGGGAACAAGAAAAGATAACGTGAAGAAATAATGACAAGAAATGTTCTAAACTAAAAACTCAGTTTCAACAAATTTCAAGCACAAGAATCATTAAGAAAACGACATCAAGGCATATCATGAGTAAATGACCTACAACTTATGACTTAAACATTTTTTTTGAAAATAGAAACCTAATTTTCAAAAGAGATAGCCAAATGTTTATGATTATCCATTTGCAGGGTCCACACAAGGCTTAAGCCTCTGGTGAATTCCCTCTAACAACAGATCAGTGTGGGCTTATAGAGACTTTTCCCCAGCTTTGTTTCCCCCAAAGACTTGCCAAACATTAGAGGCCATTTGCCAGCATATGGTGGGAGGTCAGATGCTTAGAGACGTCCTCCCTGAAGGCAGTCAGTCCCCAGACAACTGTGTGGGCCCACCACAAGAGGGGCCCACCCCTGCTGTTAAGGACAAAGGGCTACTTCTCCCTAAAGGCTTGCTGTCACAGGTTTGGTTCCTGTAAGTGGGATTTACACCCTTCTGATAAGGGTTTCTTTTCTTTTCTTTTTTTAAAAATTATTACTGATAATGGTTTCTATAGTGAGCCAGTGAACAGGTCAAACCTGCTCAGTGACATCCAAAGTGAGGCTGCCATCATAAATCTAGGGTCCGCCCATCTTGTCACATGTATACCCTTATTCCCTCCTCTTTCAATAGCGTATGAACCCCTAGATCACCTCCCTCCCATTACTGTATTACCTATAGCACAACCCCTTCCTGTGATATGTCTTTACCTGTAATTAGTGGGCTTGCATGCCCCCCCAAAGATATATAGGCTTTGGTTAGCAATAAAGATTCCCCTTGGTCTCTCGTGGGCTCCCCCTTCCTCTCCCCATCCTCACTCCCCTATTCGCTTTCCCCTTGTCCCCCTTTCCCTCCCCCTCTCTCCTGCCCTCTGATCTCTCCACGTGGACCACCAAGTGAGGCTGAGGTGAGCATGCTACTATGAAATGTGTCTGACACCATTATTTCAATCTCTCTTTTATCTCTCATGCGCTCTATGGCCTTATTATAATCTTTACATATATTATAACCGTATACTTGCGCCTACTGGACCTGTGATGGTGTGTTAGGGGCTGGCTACCCTGACAGACGGGGCGTGCGTAGCCTTGCTTTCCCTAGCATGCAGAAAGCATTGGAAAGTGGATCACTGCAAATGCAGTAAGGTAAAATTTAATGCCTATCGTCTAAATACAGGTATGTGCACATGTAAATGTATTTATATATAACAATGGGGAAACAGATCTATGTACATATATTTACAGGTTTAATATTAAGGTAGCAGATGGACATTGGGCCTCTACTCAAGTACTCCCTCAATGCAAGAACATTTTGCTCTAATAACCTGGCATTCTGTGATGCTCACCTTCCTGACATGATCACTGAAGACAAAATGGGTGCATAAGCAAATGTGGAAAAGAAAGCTGATGGTGCCCGGCTATCAAAAGATATAGCGTCTGGGGTCTTAAAGGCTTGAAGATAAACAAGCGGCCATCTAGCTCAGA
>NW_022111379.1:31620532-31631413 GCF_000313985.2 Echinops telfairi
AGATAAGAGCTCAAAACACAGAGAATCCAGGACAGATAAACCCCTCAGGATCAATAATGAGAGCAGTGATACCAGGAGGGGAAGGGAAGGTGGGGAGAGAAGGGGAACAGATCACAAGGATCTACATATAACCCCTCCCAGGGGGACGGACAACAGAAAAGTAGGTGAAGGGAGACATCCGTCAGTGTAAGACATGAAAAAATAATAATTTATAAATTACCAAGAGTTCATGAGGGAAGGAGGGTGGGGGAGGGAAGGGAAAAAATGAGAAGCTGATACCAAGGGCTCAAGTAGAAAGAAAATGTTTTGAAAATGATGATGGCAACAAATAGACAAATGTGCTTGACACAATGGATGGATGTGTGGATTGTGATATGAGTTCTACGAGCCCCCAATAAAATGATTTTAAAAAAATAACACCTATCATTTGATCTCCCTTTTGACCCATTTTAAATTTGTTCTAGTTTTTAATAATTTCTGCTTTCTTTTTGACTGAAGTTTTTCAGTTTTACTTTGTTATTGTTCTTAGGTTTTATTTTTCCCCTTAAAAATATTCTTTTCTATATATAAATCCAGGATAGGTAAATCTACAGAGACAGTAACTAGATTAATGGTTTCTTAGTGGTATGGCAAGGGAGGCTGGGGGAAATGGGGCACTAACAATGGAGACTCTAAGAACTAAGAAAATGTTTTGATTGTGGTGGTGACTACATATATGACTGAACTACTGAACTGTATAACTGTGAATTATATACCAATAAAACTGTTATAAAAATCAATATGATCCAGAGCTGCACTGAAACACTCCCTGGTTAATTCAACAAGACCAGGTACTACTGTGGTGTGCACAGTACGGAGACGGAGAGCAGCTTTCTGGTGGGGAGTCCATGTTCCTCTTAGGCACTGGCTAAGGCTGCTACATCTCTTGGCTAGCTGTGGCCTTCCTGCTGGTCCAGCTCTCACCAATAGCCTAGGGGCAGCCCTGGATCGCTGTCTTGTGAAGTGCAAGTACTCGGAGGGCAGCCCCTGTGCATAGTGTGCCAGGCTTGGCAGTGGGGGCCTCCTTTGGCGGCGCCTCCTCTGGGTCTCTGGCTCTCAGCTGCCTGTGGTGTTGCTTGGCCCCACATACTGCACTGCTGGGCCCACTGGCCTCAGACCACTCTGCTGCTGCTTCTCTGCCCAGCAGCAGCCGGCTCCCGCTTCCCCTGGCCTCTGCAGCTATTTCCTCCCGGCTCTGCCTTCCCCAGGGTTCACAGTTTCGGCTGCTCCTGGCATCACTTTCCCCTAATGAATCCTATCCCCCAGGCTCACATCAAGGATTGGAGGAGGGTACCCTCTAGCACACAGCTCACACCTCCTCGGCGGCCATGTTCTCTCCTCCCAGAGCTGAGGAAGTTCTGCCCGCTCCAACCTGGGGGCTTCCGACGTCAAGCCACTAGGTGATCCTTCTTATCAAGCCAGCCCCAACTCACTGGCCTCAGTTGTGGTACTATCCTCAGAACCAGGACCTGGGACCCAGTCATTCACTGCAAAAGGGGTTCTGTACCCTGCAACTGGCAAAAAGTGTGGGTTGTATGGTGATTATAGACAGTCCTCTCAGCTTCAGCCAACAGTTCAGTTAGAAGCGGTTTGAGCACTTAATGAATTAAGGAGTGCTTTACTTGCCCCTCACAGTGGCAAACCACTGGCATGCCACTAGGACTGCGCTCCCATTTTACAGATGAAGAAACAGATGCAGAGATGACCAACTTACTTGCCTCAAGCCACACGGCTGACCAGGCGCATGACTTGGCTGATGAACCCAGGGTTTCCCACTCCAAGTCTGTCCGTGGCAGAGCACACTAGCTAACATCTAAGGAAGCACCCCAGATAAAGCCTGCTGCCATCGAGCTGATTTCACTCGCAGAGCCACTGCAAGGACAGAGTACCACTGCCCCATCATGTTGCCAAGACTGTAGAGTCTATCTTTCTGACCTTCTGGTGACCAGCCCAGGGCTTTAACCACTGCACCACCAGGGTCCCCGGGGAACACTGAGTGTGAGAAAGAGCACACGACCTGCAGCTGTGGCCTGAGCCTTGGTGAGGTGCGGGGGCCACGTGCCAAGCATGGGTCACTGAGAAAGGCAACTGGACTCTGTAAGCTGAGCCACTACAGAGCCAATGGCTGGATTAGGTTGTACATGGGGACACCCCATTCTGTGACTGTACAACCCAGGGGTCAGCAGAGCCGAGACGCTGCCTGTATACTGGAAGCCAGTTCCAGAGTTCACATGCAGCTGGTGGGGGGGCATTAGAGGCTGCTCTTCCCCTGGACTGGCTCCTTACAGACTGATTCTCTTCAGACAAACCCTGAGCAGGGCCTCTGTGCTCTGCCCAGAGCCAGCAAGGCACCCGAAGGACTGCTCTCGTCTGGAACGGAGGAGCAGGGCACCACTGGCTAGCAGACTGGCACTGTGATCGCTGCCGTACTCAGCCTGAGCCTGTCACACACGAGCCAGACTCTGTGTGGTCATTAATAAGGATACCTCTTTCTCCATGGTGATGTCACACTGATTTCTGCACATACGTCTAAAATGTCCAACAGCAACAGTAACCATTATTGAGTTTTCTACGAATTCTGATAACTACCTAAAACTTGAAAGGTTGGGGGAGCTGTTAGGACATGCCCTATCAGATCTCTGCAGAGACGTACCACCACAAATTCCCTGCACACCTTTTCTGTCAAGGGAAGGCAGCTTTGTAAATAAGGGCTCGGACCTGCTGAGCAGTTGTGGGCAGGAGGAGAGCCCGGAGACCAGTGGGGCTGTCTGTCAATGGCTTCCCCTTCCCTTTAGACTACAAGCCATATTTAGGGAACAAAAAAAGGGGGTGTTGTTGTTAAGTGCCATCAAGCTGGTTCTGATCTAGCGACCCTATGCACAACAGAATGGAACACTGCCCGGTCCTGTGCCATCCTCACAATTGTTCCCAGGCCTAGCCCACTTGTGCAGCCAGCGCGTCAGTCCATCTTGTTGAGGGCCTTCCTCTTCTGCTGTCCCCACTTTACCAGGCACAATGTCCTTCTTCAATGACTGGTCTTTCTGACAATATGTCTGAAGTATGTAAAACCAAGTCTTGCCACCCTCGCGCTTATAAGGGGCACTCTGGTCATACCTCTTCCAAGACAAATAGGTTTGTTTTTCAAGCAGCCCATGGTCTTTCAGTATTTTTTGGCCAGCACTAGAAGTCCAATGTATTCATTCTTCTTCAGTCTTCCTTATTCAATGTCCAACTTTCACATGCATAGGAAGCTACCGAAAAATACCATGGCTGGGTCAGGCGCACCTTAGTCCTCAAAGTAACATCCTTGCGTTTCAATCCTCTAAAGAGGTCTTGTGCCACAGATTTACCTGGTGCAACGCAACTTTTGATCTTCTGACTGCTGCTTCCATGAGTATTGATTGCGGATGCAAGCATGGCAAAATCTCTGACAATGTCAACCCTTTCTCCATTTACCACGATGGTAACCACTGGTCTAGCTGTGAGGATTCTGGTCTTTACATTGAGTCATAATCCATACTGAAGTTTGCAGCCCTTTATCTTCATCAGCAAGGGCTTCAAGTCCTCCTCATTTTCAGCAAGCAAGGTCGTGTTATCTGCATAACTCAGGTTGTTAATCAGCCTTCCTCTAATCTTAATGCTGCCTTCTTGCTCCTATAATTCAACTTCCCTGATTATCTGCTCAACATACAGATAGAATAAGTATGATGAGAAGACACAACATTGTAGCACATCTTTGTTCTGTTCGCATATTTACCTCTTGATTCAGGTACAATTCCACAGGAGCACCGTGAAGTGTTCTGGAATTCCTATTCTTCTCAAGGTTATCCATAGCTTGTTATAATCCATACAGCCGAATGCCCTGGCATAGTCAATAGAACACAAGTGAATATCTTTCTGGTATTCACTGCTTTGAGCCAAGATCCATCTGACATTGGCAATGACATCCCTTGTTCCATGTCCTCTTCTGAATCCAGCCCGAACCTCTGGCAGTTCCCTGTCAATGCACTGCTATAATTGTTGTTGGATGATCTTCAGCAAAATCTTACTTGCATGTGATTATCAGTGATATTGTTCTTTCGTTTGAGCTTTCTGTTGGGTCACCTTTCTTTGGAATGGGCACAAATATGACCTGGCTGTCTCCAATTTTCCTGGAATAGACAAGCCCTTCCTCAGCTTGTTGAAACATTTCACTTGGTATTCCATCAGTTCCTACAGTGTTGTTTTGGGCTAACGCTTTCAGTGCAGCCTGAACTTCTTCCATCAGCACCATTGGTTCTTGTTCATATACTACCTCCTGAAATGGTGGGATGTCAATAGCTCTTTTTGGTACAGTGACTCTGTGCATTATTTATTTGTTTATTGGTACATAATTTACATATCATACAATTCAATAGTTCAATCACTGAATCCTATCAAGGAGAATTGTACAATCATTACCACATCAATTTGAGAACAGTCCCCCCGCCCCCATGCATTCTTTCCATCTTCTTTTGATGCTTCCTGCATCATTCAGTATTTTACCCATAGAATTATTATAACTCAAGGCTTGAATTTTTTTTTAGTTCTTTCAGTTTAAGATATGCTGAGTGTGTTGTTCTTTTTGGCTCTCTGTGGAAAACAGAAAGATTTCTCCCAAGTTGTCTTCCCCAAATATATGCCAAACTTATCTGCTTGCTACACACATGGCACACTTGGAGGTAGTCAGAAGTAGATCAGGGGTTATTCTCCCTAAGGGTTATGAGCCATCTAGAGCAAGCAGTCACCACTGTTTATCCCACAAGTAGGGCCCACTCCCTTCTGATAAGGATAGTAGCTGACTGTTTCCTTGTAGGAGACCCCAGAGAGGTCAAGCCCACCGAAGGGTGGCCAAGGTTAGGCCGCCATCATGAATCTAGGGTCCGCCCATCTTGTCACATATATGCCTCTAGTCCCTCCTCTTCCTGGCATATGTACAGACCTAGCTCATCCCCTTCCTGTCACACTTATGCCTATCGTACATCCCCTTCCTATGATGTGTGTGTCTATTGTACTGCCCCTTCCTGTGAAGTGTGGTCACCTGCAATCATACCCCACTAAGTAGTGATAACCCATGGTGAGAATAGAGTTTGAGGCTCTCCTGCTCTCGCTCCCGGGACTCTCCCCACGAGGACCACCAAGCGGGGCTGCGGTGAGCATGCTCCCTGAATTGTGTCTGACTCCAAGACTTCCATCTCTCATGCTCTCGATGACTTCACTGTCATCTTTACTTATTATTGACGGACAACTGCGCCTCCCGAACGAGTGGTGATTTGTTGGAACACCCACCCCCCCACCCCCGCCGCAGCTAACTCTAGGTCTTTGCACATGCCATTTGAAAAGGGTGGGAGTAGATCTTGTGATTGGCATCTTCTCATGAGGGTCTACATACATCGATATACAGGTAGAGGTGTCAACTCAAGCCCACTCTGACCCACAGCGATCCTACCTAGAGGAGTGAGTACAGCTGCTACACAGGTGTCCAAGACTGTAAATCTTTTCTTCTAAATCATTTTATTGGGGGCTCGTACAACTCTATCAAATCCATACATCCATCCATTGTGTCAAGCACATTTGTAAATTTGTTGCCACCATCATTCTCAAAACATTTGCTTTCTACTTGAGCACTTGGTGTTAGCTCATTTCCCCCCTTCCTCCCCGCTCCCCCTCCCTCATAAACCCTTGATAACTTATAAATTATTATTGTTTTGTCATACCTTACACTAAGACTGTAAATCTTTATGGCAGCAGATAGCTTTCTCTGTCTCTCACAGAACTGCTGGTAGGTTTGAACTGCTGACCTTGCAGTTAGCAGCCTAGTATTTAACCCATTTGAAATGACAGAAAGGTGGAAACAACCAGTTGCTCATGGCTAGGGAACTGGTTAAAAAATGAAGACACACACACACACACAAATTGGGACACATCCCTCAAACTCAACATTACAGTGAGCTCTACAAAGGACTGTTGAGATGTCCCCAGTGAGTGACACGATTAACATGTCAGCAAAGAAACAAGGCTGGAGGCACCCCGCTCCCCTCTGGCAGCAGATGAGAGAGCATGGCTTTGGGGCACGTGGGCCTCATGACATGGTGGAAATAGAGAAGGCATGTTTGGGGGAGTGGGGTTAAAATCCTCACTTGTGGAAATAGAACGTGGTGTGATACCTTCTGTGTCGCACACCTACGCAGACAACTTGAGGACGCACTAATACGGGACTTCAGTTCCAGGAGCTCCTGGAGAGTCCACTCAGAAGGCTTCCCTTTGAACTGCACACCCCTCCCTCGAGCACTGGTGATGTTATAAACACGCATAATTTATACAAGGGAATACAAACACAGCTCAGGCAGCCAATGGTGGGGCTGCCTTGGGGCTTGCTCTAGGCCGGAGGTTGCTCCCCAGGGAGCAGGCGGTATTTCAGGAGGTGGACGTCCTTAAGGGCAGAAGCTGACTTTTCCCATCACAGAACCAAGACATGATGAGGGAGGCTGAATAATCCCCCACCCACCCATTGCCAACACTTCCCTGTCCTAATCCCTGGAACCTGTTGTGGAAAACAGAGGACTTGGACGAGTGTATCTGGGCCTACCTCTCCGCCAGCAAGCACGGGCCGCAACGCCAGCTCACTCAGATGATAAGGTGTCCTCCAATACACAGTCTCCGGGCCGACAAAAGTCCCGGCACTTGCCCTCCATACGGGAGCCCTCATAAAAGATGCACCTGGCTGGCCACACTCCTCAAGGTTACGTGTAGTTAAGAGCAACCAGGTTCTGTTGCCCAGCCCACCCTAAACAGTAGCTAACTCCCTTCTGATTTCCCTTTCCGATACAAATCAGAGATGGCTCCCTTGGAGAGGGCTCAAGAATACATCAGGTTAGGGCGCTGACTCATTCGACTACTGCCTGCTTATCCTATTACCCACTCACTCTATCACATGTTCACTGTTTTACATGTATGCCTGCTGGAAAATGTGTGATCCCCATGATTATATATACCCACTGGAAAATAAATTAGCCCTCTTGATCCTGACATTGGGACAAGGAGCCCCTGTTCCCCAATTTGTCTGACTGTATTTTCTCCATAATCAAAAAGCCGCTCCTAAGGACCCACTGGATTGTTGGGGGCTGGTACCCCAACAACCTGAAAATTTTAATTTACTATGGCAATAGGGGCTCCGCAGATGAGATTTAGGATCAGATATAGGGAGACTGCCGTGCATATTCAGATGGATTACACTTGTAATGTAACCACAGCTGTCTTTACAAGAGAAACGAAGAGGGAGATTGATGGTAGAGGAGAAGGCAACATGACCACGGAAGCAGAGACTGGAGGGGTGTGGTTAAAAGCCGAGGAACGCCAGCAGCCTCCAGCAGCTGGAAGAGGCCAAGAAGGGATCCTGCTCTAGAGCTCTGGGAACCACGCTGCCCACACCTGGACTGAGCCCAGTGAAAGTGCTGACTTCTGACCGGCAGGTCTATAAGGAATACATCTGTGTTGGTTTAAACCACCAAGCCCCGTGGAAATGTTACAGGAAGCCATGGGCAACACACGCAACCACCCCCCAATAAGCAACTGTCCTTTGAACTGCACGCCCCACCCCTCAAGCACTGGTGGATCTTTAAAAACATGAATAATGTATGCAAGGAAATACAAACGCAGCTAAGGCAGCCAATGGCAGGGCTGCCTTGGGGTTCACTCTAGGCCAGAGGTTGCTCCCCAGGGAGCAGGCATTTGCGCTGGGACCACCAATGTCTGTAGTTGAAATACTTCTGAGATGAGGTCTGTCTGTTCTGAAGTGACCTGGGAACTAGTATCATTAGAAGACCCTCCCCTGAGTCTCCTATATATTTACCATGAACGCAGGAGTACATGACCCTTCCAGGCCTAAGGATGTTTAAGAGCTCCTGATGAAAGTGCGATGATGCAAGAAAGATTCACCAAGTAAAAATGCTCTCACCTGAGAACTTTCAGGTAAGTACCGTGCGTGCGACCACGGGAGCCCTGGGGGCTTACGGGCTGGCTGCTCCCCCCAAGGCCAGCAGCTGGAAACCACCAGGGAGTCAGAACTGACCTGATAGCAGGGAGGTTTTCTTACAGTGCCACTGGCTTCCCACTGCTCCCAGGGGGCCCACCAATTTGTCACCCTGGGCTCTCCCTGGCCTCTTCAGCTCCTTTTTCATCGTCATCCCACTCAGCACACCAAACTCCGGGCTTGTGCACTTGTCACCACTCATGAAACACACTGTTCCCCCTTCTATCCTGTGTGCATGCAAGTCTTTGTACCTGCCGTTCCCTCCTCATCCTTTAAGTCCCGGATTAACACAAGCCTCCCCTGCCATAACCACTCTCAAAAGAGGGCATGTGCTCCATGGCATCCCCAGGGCACAGCGACAGTGAGTTAGCCCTCAAGTGCATCCTATGGTGACTGTGACAAGCCCATTTACCTATCTGTTGGGCTCACCTGGAAGACAAGGAAGGCCCACCACTTATGTAGGAGAACCCCCTCAGTGGGGCGGGGGTTGGGTGACTCCTAGGCAACAGGAGGCAACAGGCAGGGGCTGCTCTTCAGAGCAGTGCTTCTCAAACTGCGCGGTGTGGGCGGGGGTGCGAACCAGATGAGGTAGCTGTTCCTGTCAATGCTAAACGAAAGGTCCCTGTGTTTAAAAGCCAACGCCATCACTTCTAACCTCACTGCAGTGATTTCCAAGCAGTGTCAACACCTTTGAATGCACGGGCCCTACAAAGTGTGTGCACAGACACACCCCCTCCCCACCACCACCTGAGAGAAGGGCCTGCAGGGACAGAGAAGTGCTAAGCAGCTGGAGAGCGCCCTGAACACAGGCCCAGCAACATGCAGCCGGACAGTCCAGCCAGCCTCCTGCAGCCCTCCACCTCCTCGGCCAGAAACTTGGCTTTTCAAATGCCAGCATGGGGCTGCAGCATAGGAACAAGATTCAGTGCCGTGCTTGGCAAGACAGAACTGTGCCTCAAGGAAAACCACAAATGACAGTCACTGGGTGTGAACCACTTCCCCCAAAGCACTGCACAGCCAGGTACCTGTTTCGGCTGGGCTGGGCCCTCTGCTACCCCGGGCTGACCGGTGAGTTGCACACCCAGTCCTAGGCAGCCAGACCAGAACAGCCTCAGGAACTCTGGCCCCTGCACAAACTGCCAGCTTGAGCAGGCTGGGAGGAAGGAAGCAGGAGCGGGGGAGAAGCAAAGGGGCGGGGCAGTGGAGGACATCCAGGTGAGCCTGGAAGGGTGCGCTACATCCCCCGGGAGATTAGAAAGCAAAGACTCCCCTAAAGTACTGGTTCACCAGTGTTCAGGGTTAAGGGCAGTTGGCAGCAACATCAGCAGGGCTGGGGCATAGGGGTTGCCAATTATTGAGCACTTAGAGCAGCGGTTCTCAACCTGTGGGTCTCAATTCCTTTGTGGAGTCGAACGACCCTTCCACAGGGGTCGCCTAAGACCATCAGAAAACACATAAATATTTCACAATACATAATTACATATTGTTTTTATGATTAATCACTATGATTTAATTATGTTTAATTATGTACAATTTGTAGCAATCAAATACACCCTGCATATCAGATAGTTACGATTCATAACAGTAGCAAAATTAGTTATGAAGTAGCAACAAAAATGGTTAGGGGTCATCACCACATGAGGAACTGTATTAAAGGGTCGTAGCATTAGGAAGGTTGAGAACCGCTGACTTAGAGATTGGGTGGGTAACCTAAAGGGCAGCAGTTTGCAACTACCAGAGGCTCCATGGGAGAAAGATGAGGCTTTCTACTCCCGTAAACAGTTACAGTCTCAGAAACCCAGAGAGGCAGTTCTACTCTGACTACAGGGTTGCTATGAGCCGATTCCACTTGGTGGCAGTGAGTTTTGGGTTTACAATGGACCGGACACTGACAGGCACTTCTCAGTTATACCCTTGGCACTCCCATCCTTCCTGTGGTGCATAGACCCCACAGACCCCACACAGACGCCGCATCCCACTCAACTAATGGAAATGAAGCCCAGTGGCGTTAGAGTTAAGATTGATCCAAAAACCCTTCGCTAAGCCAGGCTAGCATGCTATGACCCTACTACTCATGAACAGAGGGGGCGCTCAGGCTTCAGGCCCGGCCCCGCACCCAGAGGCAGGCTGGCAGGCAGGCTCGGGCACTGCTCACCATGGCAGCCCAAGTGCCCTTCCACACACGCCCTGGGTGTGCTCGCTCATCCCTGCCCTGTGCTTGCACACTCACACACAGACCCACCCTGCATCCAGAGCGACGGGGCCTGTTGGTCGGTTAGCGGAAAAAGCTGGTTACAACCGAAAACCACGTCAGAACAAACGGCCATGCTCCCTTGTTGTCACCTCGGACTCACAGCAACCGGTGCAGAGCAGAAAGACGCGCCACCCGGCCGACGCCACTGCGTCCTCACAAGCGTTGTGTGGGAGCCCTGGATGGCAGCCACCAGGTAGCCCGTCTGGTCAGGGGCTTCCCCTTTCCGGTGGACATGCAGTGGGCGGGGAATGGAGGCCCGGGAGTCTGTCTTCAGCTTTGGGCCCCTGGCAGGCACTCGCGGTTGTCTTTCTTGTACCATTCCCACCTGTGAGACATCAGCTAAGTCTCCCCGTTTTACATTGCTTCTTCGTAGAACGTGGACCAAGAGCGTAAGAGTGTGAAGCAACCTAGGAATAGTACCTTTTAGAAAGGTCTTTATAATTTTTTCTCTAACCTGTCAGATCTTCTTTCACCCACATGCTGAGAGCAATTATTTTTGGTGACTCACCTTTATCAAATCTTCCTGAAGCA
Source organism: Echinops telfairi (assembly GCF_000313985.2). Classification (NCBI taxonomy): domain Eukaryota; kingdom Metazoa; phylum Chordata; class Mammalia; order Afrosoricida; family Tenrecidae; genus Echinops; species Echinops telfairi. Next base: position 31,631,407 of record NW_022111379.1, read on the forward strand.
TTCAAAT
>NW_022111379.1:31633543-31641100 GCF_000313985.2 Echinops telfairi
TGACTCTTGGCAAGTATGTGGCAGCTGCTGGTGGAGGCACAGGCGTGGCCACCGCAGGCCGGCAAAATAGAGACCCTGCAGACCATGGCTCCGAGGGAATGAATGGAAGATGTCAGGTAGACAGAACTGATGAAGTGGAAGCTGGCTAAGAGGACAACAACGGTACTGGCCAATGATAAAACCATGGCAGAGAACACTAAATTAGCCCTTTAAGCCCTAACTACATTCTTAATTTTGGTACCATTTGAAGGCATAAAAAAACTACTGAACCATTAATTTATAATACAGAAATAAAATACTATGTCTATGGTCAGTAAAGTCTCTGCATCCAAAGTACTTTACTGAAACCTGCAAAAACTCTGCCCTAAGTAAAAATGCAAACAACCATAAGAACCAACTGCCAATAGCATCAGGGTTTTGAGAAAGTGGCCGATGGTCCAGGTGGAGGAAGGCTTTGTCAGATGCAGCGGAGCCGTGCCGCCTTCGCCTCCTCCTCCCCGGCCCCTCTTCCTCCACCTCCACCTCCACGTCCACATCCACTGACCCTCATCCAGGCACTGTTCTACACATATACACATGAACGGATCCTCCTTACGTTAATCTCATGACCCACAGTCATCCCCATTTACAAGTGAGGAACTGAAGCCCAGAGTTAAATTAGTGCCCAGCTTACCCAGCTAGCAAGTGCCACCTATGGGAACTGAACTGTCGGGCCCTCGACCACTGTGCTGCTGCTGCGGTTGTTGGGTGCTGCCCAGTGGCCTACCCCTCACAGCAACCCATGCACAACACAACAAAACAGTGCCCGGTCCTGTGCCCTCCTGCTCACAGTTAGTGGTATGTGTGCACCCCTGTTGCAGGCACCGGGTCAATTCCTCTCATGGAAGGCCTTCCCCTTCTTCACTGCCCCTCTACTTTCCCAAGCATGGTGGCCTTCTCCAGGGGGCTGGTCCCTCCTGAGAGCATGTCCAGATGACGCAAGACGAAGTCTTGTCAGAGGCTCAGCACAACACAAGGAGCCCTGGTGGCATAGTGGTTATGTACTGGGCTGCTAACCACAAGGTCAGCAATTCGAAACCACCAGCCATCTCAGAAACCCACAGGGGCAGTTCTACCCTGTCTATACGCTATGAGCAGGAATTGACTTGGCAGTGGACGGACGAGCACAGCCCAGCTGCTGCAGGTGCAAGAATCGCCCTCAGAAGATAAACATTGATCATCTGAGCTCTGGGCACCCTGTCACCTGCTATTCAGGTTCGCTACTATTTCCCTTTCGAATTTAAAGACCTGACACTTTTATCTTAAGAACTAAACTTCAGAATAAACTTCATTTTCATACTTAATTCAACCACAAATGAGGGAGGCTGAAGAAGCTATTTTCTGAAACACTGCATCTTTTGGGATGGCAGCTACTAGTGCAACTACCCCTGCCTCCAAAACACCAGTAGGGCCCCACGGAGGGACGACAATCATGGCTGGGGCCTCGAGGGACAGTCTCCAAGTGTCCCACCAAGTGTCACCTCTACAAGCCCTCTACAAATGCTCATCTTCTAGTGTAAGCCGAGGCTCCCGAGAGTCTGACTACCAAAGGGGGTTAAATTATCTCCACCAAAAGAACTCCTACAGCTCCCTACCATAAAGATAAGCCGACCAGAGAAGTGCCGAGGATCTGAATAGAAATCTCTCCAAAGATCTGCGCTGTCCAATGAACACAAGAGAAGAGGCTCTACACCACCAGCCGCCCAGGGCAACGCAACTCAGAAGCCAACGAGGAGCCGATTCGTGCCCGCCAGGATGGCTCTAGTGACAAAGGCAGGCAGTAGGAATGTCAGCAGAATGCAGAGACACGGGAGCCCTCGGCCACTGCTGGTGGGGAGTCGGGAGGTGTGGCCGCTCTGGAGAACAGTCGGGCAGTCCCTCCCGCAGTTCAGCAGCATCACCCTGCATTTCCACTCCTGGTACGTCCCCAAGCAAACTGAAAGCGGCCTCGGCAAAACCTGTACACGGATGCTCACAGCCCACGATTCGTAACTGCTAAATAAAAGGGGGACTAAGAGCCCCCAACGAATGAATAGATAATATGATGTGGTACAGCCAGGCAGTGACATATACTCGGCAATAAGAATGAAGTACTGATGCACGTGACTCCAGAGAGCTCGCTCCACAGGCCATGCCGAGTGAAAGAAGCCACACAGACACACGTGGTCTGATTCCAATGATATGAAATGCCCAGACCAGGCAAATCCACAGAGACGGGACGTATGCTAGTGGCTGCCAGGGCCTGGGGACAGAGGAGGTGAGACTGGGGAGTGATTGCTCATGGTACAGGTTGCTTTCTGGGGTGAAGAAAATGTTCTAAAAGTGATTGTGGCAGTGGTTACACAGCTCTCCAAACAGATGAAAACGATTGAACTGTACACTTTAGTACAGTTCACGTACGAATTGTAAAGCTTTTACTTAAAACAAAACCCCACAACAGAAATGGCACCTCCACTTTCCACAGGCCACAGGCACTATGGAGGACGACAATGGACACCTGGTGGTGGGCTCTGCTGGCCTGGCCTGGGGCTGGCCCCCAGGAGCCTGGTGCCCTGCCACCCCCCCTCCCACCTTAGGCCAGCACTAGCCCTGAGCCAGCTCCTACCTCTGCAAATGACACCCACATGACCCACCTCACCAAGTGGAGCAATTAACGAAGCCCTCACTGTGAACGGGTGGGTGGTACGGCATCAGGCACTCTGGCAGAGTACAGCCACGCTGCCTGAGACAGTGTGCTGTGGACAGCACAGCCCTTCCCAGCCGGACCACGGTCACTCCACACATTCCACAGACACAATCATAACGGACAGCAACGGAGACCGTGCATTTCTAGTCCCGAGGCCGGTTCTCCCAACTCACTTGAGCTCAGTGCCCCACTGCTTCAATGAGAAGTTAATGGAAGTGGGGTGCCCAGGGGCCGGCTGGCTTGCAGCCTCTTCTCCCACCAGCTCGCCGGGGGCAGTTTCCACAGCTAGGACATTTCTGGCTTTTTCTGCAGAGGCATTTGGGTGCGGGTACATTAAATCTGAAAGAGAGACAAACGTATGTCAGTTACTCAAAGCTTGTACCACATGGAACTGGATACGCTAAGCAGAACGCTGACTTGATGCACTATTTCAAATACATTCAAGGCACATACATGCATGAAAGCGAGGCAGCTTCAAAAAGTCTGTGGAAAAATTCCATTACCTCATATAAATGCTAAATATAAGTAATCAGGCAATTATGAGACACTCCATATATTATGATGTATATTTTGAAATGCAAAAATCCATTAACTGCCATTGAGGTGATTCCCACACACCTCAATGACCCTCCCTTAGGACAGAGTAGAACTACCTACCTCTGGCTTTCCAAGACTGTACTTGTTTATGGGAGTAGAAAGCCTCCTCTTTCTCCCAGGGAGCAGCTGGTGGTATCAAACTGCTGACCTTGTAGTTAGCAGCCCAGTGTGTAACCCACTTTGCTACCAGGGCTCCCCATCCCACAATGTACTGCACCTAAACACAGAATCTATGGGTGACGTCTGCATTCTGAAACTTTCTCCATTCACAAAAGATCCATTATTTCACAAAGTATGATTGTGATATATCTCACGCCAGTAATAATGATGTCAGCCCAGGAAGAGAATATACTGGAATTTCCTTTGCTGTCTCAGGATTCATAGATGAGTAAACCTGGGATGAGGGTCCTTTCAACTATACCGAAAAGGAAGTTCCAGGATATATTGCTCGGTTAAAAAAAAAGCAGGAAGCAGCTACCAGGGCTCAGGTAGGAAGAGAATGCTTTGAAAATGATAATGGCAGCATATGTGCAAATGTGCTTGACACACTGGAGGAATGGATGGATTGTGATGAGATGTAAGAGCTCCCCAAAAAGCATTAAAAAAAAGCAAAATGCAAATCCGACACCAGCTATTTTATATGGCAGTGGGGAGAACATATCTATGTATAAAGAGGAAAATGTCAGTGTCCTCTAATTCCATTTTCCATGAATTTCCCATAAAGCAAGCCAAGCCCAACCCACAGCTGCCATGTCCATTCTGACTCCCAGCACCTGCAGGGCAGAGCTGACCTGCACTCCGGACTTTCCAGCAGGTGGACTCTCTCCTCTCCCCTCCTGTCACTGTGACTGGGCGGAGATTTACAGAGCAGTTACCAGTCTTACATTCAACAACTATGGCACATTTCATCTCGACTCACGGGTTTCAGTCCTTTCAAGGTCCCATCACTTCTGCCACTCCCTCCCAGTGTCGCCTGTCTCCTTTCCCCTTCCTTTCCTAACCCCCGAACTACATCCCCGGGCAAAAGGCTGCCCTTTTGATGGTAAATGGTTGGTGATTCGACCAACCTGAGTGCTGAAGGGTACTGAGGATCATCGTCGTGGAAGTTCCCCCAGTCTCCATCCAACCAATAAGCCTGGTCTTTTTTGTTAGTCGGTCCCACAGTTTCCTCCAACTCTATCCAGGACCTTCTAATGTGCTCCTTATCAGAGCAACTGCTAGTGGTAGCTGGGCACCAACTAGTTCTTCTGGTCTCTGGGTCGTGGGACTGGTGCTTGTGTGGTCCACTGGACTAAATATTTTTCACGTGTCATAAGCTGTATGTCCCTCGTCACTACTCCTCAAAGTCGGAAGTACAACATTGTCTTTGTGGACTATGTTGTGCTAATTTACAGACTGTGGTCCGGAAGACTGTATCTGTCACCTCTTTCTCCTGTGGACTGGCTGCTGGCTTCACACTGAGTACCTGTGTCTAGTTGTAGATAGTGACCATGGAAAACTACGTTTGCATGTCACAGTAGTTCAGTAAATCCACAGGGACATGCACAGAATCTTAGAATAGCTTTAAAATTTAAGGCTGAAATGACACACTGTCCAAGAGTTTCTCCACAGTCACATGCGAGGATAAAGTGGGCACAGGCTTCAGTAAAACAAGGTTAGATATGAGACAGTCATTACTGAAACTACTAAAAACATGGGGTAATCATGCTATTCTATTTTCATATTGGTTTAAAACTTCTTATAATGAAAAGTTGGCCATTTTTAACTTTTAAAGAAAGCAGTTTCAACTATACACATTGGTTGTATTATTCCAAATGACATCATCATTCTGAGAAGAGGCTCTATTTGTGGGCAGAATTTAACATTACTTCACCATCAACCATCTGGGCCACACCTCTCTTTAATAAAGCTCCTGACACACTGGTCCTATCAGTTGTTACTGTGGCAGCAAAATCAGAATGGAAATGCTGAAACTGATATTCAGAGAAAAAAATAACTTTTTAAACAGATGAGCACACATCTTGAAGATTTATTTAGGACATGACCCTACGAAGGTGGTTGGTCTGAGATCATCTTTCAAGCTTAAAAATATCCCCTGAAGTCTTAAAAACAAGCAATGAGGAGGAAGGGGTAACCGATCACAATAATTGGGACATAATCCCCACATTCCAGGGGGATAAACAACAGAAATGTGTGTGAAGGGAAACAGCAGTCAGTGCCAAATATGAAAACAATAATAATTTATAATTTATCAAGGGGTCATGAGGGTGGGAGTGGGTGGGAAAAAAGAGGAGCTCATCCCAAGGGCTCAAATAGAAAGTAAATGTTTAGAAAATGATGACTGTTGCAGATAACATAATCTCCTGTCTACTTGCCTGGCAATCAGGTCACAGCTAATGAGGCCTCTGTGTGGGCCTGGCCTTCTCCTGAGGATTCTGGGAACTTCTACCTTCCTCCCTCTCTCTGCTTCATCTCTTGGTGAGACACTCCTGCTGACAAGACACATGGAGCTATGCTGATGGCAGCCAGAGCCTTGGAGCTGGCGGAGCCACGTGGAGACCCACGCCACCACTAAGATGCTTCCACCACCACTGGATCCACAAGACATCTTCCTGCACTTGGTGTCATTGTATGTATTGCGTTTGAGTCTGAAGAGGAATTTACAAGACTGGTATCGGACATATCGGCTAATATCACATTTAAGGACTTGATCCGGACTGGGCTGGGATGTTTTCTTAATATATAATTATTCTTTTATATACAGCTCTTCCTTATACATATGAGTGTCTATAAATTTGTTTCTCTAGTCACCACATACTAACACAATGATGGTAGCATATGTACAAATATGCTTAAAACAATTGATGTATGGAATGCTATAAGTCCCCAATAAAATGATTAAAAAGAAATGTTTAGCTTGCCCAGTTAAGAGAGAATTCTTGAGCACTGTACTCATTTTAAGTTCTATCTATGTGGGATGAAATTAACATTAGCAACTCAACAGGAAGATTCCCTAGGCACTCTGGGGGCAGTGAGCTTGTGTTCATGGCAGGTTCGACTCAGAAGGGGAGGGCAGGGATGGCTGCACTACCTGAAGGCTGCATCAGTATCACTGAACTGTCCATGCAGAAACCGAGAATTGGCTGGTGTACTTTTTCACTGGGCATATTCTCAGCAACAACAAAATTGTTTTTTAAAACTCCTACTGAGCGCAGTTCTACACACATGGAGCTGCCATGAGTTAGAGCTGACTGAGGAGCAATTGGTAACTGAGAAAAAGAATCACAGCATGTGGGAAACAAAGATTTCTCCCAAGTTGTCTTCCCCAAATATATGCCAAACTTAGCTGCTGGCTCCACGTGGCAGGTGACTATACACTTGGAGGCCAACAGAAGTAGATCACAGATATTCTCCCTAAGGGTTATCAGCCATCTAGAGCAAGCAGTCACCACTGTTTATCCCACAACAAGTAGGACCCACTCCCTTCTGATAAGGATAGTATTTGTCTGTTTCCTTGTAGGAGACCCCTGAGAGGTCAAGCCCACCCAAGGGTGACCAAGATTAGGCCGCCATCATGAATCTAGGGTCCACCCATCTTGTCCCTCCCATTCCTATGTGCACACCCCTAGCTCATCCCCTTCCTATGATGTGTATACTTATGTACTGCCCCTTCCTGTGACGTGTTGTTACCTGTAATCATGCCCACTAAGTAGCTATAACCCTTGGTTCACAATAAAGTTGGCCTCTCCTGCTCTCGCTCTCGGGTCTCCCCAGGAGGACCAAGCGGGGCTGAGGTGAGCATGCTACCATGAATTATGTCTGACTCCATTACTTCAATCTCTTTTCTATCTCTCATGCTCTCTATGACTTTACTATAATCTTTACTTATTATCACTGTACAATTGCGCCTGCTGGACCCATGATAATTTGTTGGGGTCCCTCTTTTCTCCCACAATAGCAACTAAATGCAACATGGGAGCTTGTTTTGGATGCTGGGCATTACTGACAGACTGGTGAGACTCAAGCATACAGGGAGCTGTGCTGCATAACATCTGCTAGGCATCGAAATGCTTGCATCTACGTCTATGGTCTCAACTCCCACCAGGTCGACTACACTAAAAATGCGTGGCACATACAATGGTCATCATGTAACAACAAATGGGTGTGTTTTTTATTTTTTTTAATCATTTTATTGGGGGCTCATACAGCTCTTATCACAATGCATTGTGTCAAGC
>NW_022111379.1:31641811-31645433 GCF_000313985.2 Echinops telfairi
TTTGTCTTCAGCGATTGTGTCGGGAAGGTGATTATCATGGAATGCCAGGTTAAAAGAACAAAGTATTCTTGCGTTGAGGGAGTACTTGAGTAGAGGCCCAATGTTCGTCTACTACCTTGATACTTAACATATAAGTATGTGTACACAGAGCTATTTCCCTACCATTATATATAAATATATTTACCTATGTGCATACCTGTATTTAGACCTCTATAAATGCCCTTCGCTTCCAAGGTCTTTCATCAACTTCCTTTTACTTTCCTCTTGTCCCACTATCATGTTCAGTCTTCGTTTGGGTTTCAGTAATTCCTCTTGGTTACATTGCCCTTGATCAAGTCCTACCAGGGATCCTACCTTCCTCACCATCAATTTTAGATGGCTTGTTGTTCCCTTGTCCCTGCGATTAACATCCATTTCCTTTCCCCGCCTCCCCCTCTCCCGTGTCCCCCTGAAATCGTAGGTCCAGTTGTTTTTGTCCTCTGGATTGTTTATCTCACCTATCTTATCTAGATAGACCAAATGGGTGTTAATTTGCAACACACATTAAAAAATAGTAGTATGTGAAAGACGTTTTAGAGTATCTGGAAATGTTTCTTTAATGGTTTTTATGCATATGAAGGTACAACATACACTAAGACAAACACTGGAGCCCTGATGGCATAGTGTGCTGCTAACCACAAGACCAGGAGTTCAAACCCACTAGTCACTCCGAGGTAGAGAGAGAACGCTTTCAGCCTCAGAAACCAATCTGCTCTGTCCTAGAGGGCTGCTGTGAGTGGGGAGTGACTAAACGGCAGTGAGTTCGGTTTTGGATAAAGACACACGTGACTAACTGACATTAGTTAAGAACTGTACCTAGCCGCTCTCCAACTTATGGACATTTTGACTTAACGACAGACAGAGAAACAGAATCTGTTCATAATCCAGGGACGGTCTTTATACGCAGAGGTACCCCCCCCAAAAAAAAACAGAATTTATTTCCCCCAAAATAATTTGTATAAAACAACCTTATCACCTTCAAAGTATTCTCCATTACACTTAATACATTTCTCAAGTCTGTGATTCCATTGCTGGGAACATTTTTCAAACTCATCGGTTTAAATGGCTGACAGCACATCTCTTGTTTTTACTTCACCTCTTCTCTGTCTTCAAATCGCTGTCCTTTCATGTCCCTCCTCATTCACAGAAACAAAAAGAAGTCCCACAGAGTGAGGTCAGGTGAGTAAGGAGCATGGGGCAAGAGAGGCATGCTGGGTTTTTTTGGGGGTTTTTTTTTTGCCAAAAACTGGCACACTGAGATGGCTGTGTGAGCAGGTGCATTGTCGTGGTGGCAAAACCAGTCCCTTGTCTGCCACGAATCAGGCCTTTTTCATTGCTCTGTTATACAATCTTTTCAGAACCTGTAAATAGAAAGCTTGATGAACCGTTGACATTTCATCCAGGAAGCTGACGTACATCAGAATGAGGTTTGTCATCAATTGATATTTCACCTTTTTTGAAATGAGGAAACCACTCATACACTTGAGTTTTTCCCATAGTGCTGACCTTGTAAGCTGTGTTCAGCATCATAACAGTTTCTGCGGCATTTTTCCTGAGCAGGAAACAAAATTTCACAGCTGCATGCTGTTCTCTTAAATTGTCCATCCCCAAAACCACGGTTTAAGCGAAACTACTTTCATGGAAAAATTCACTGTGACCAGACAGAACCTTCCCAGGTGACACCACTGGGTGCCCTAACTCAGTTGCTTGCCCAGCAGGAAAAATGAATACCATGCAAGCCCCGCCCAGGAGGGCTTTGTCCCGCTTTTGGAGGGTTACCCCCTTGTACAGTATGATGTTCACACAACATCTGAACCGCGTGGCATCCTATTTCACAAAACATGGATGCATGGCAGTGCTTATGCGTGCGTGAAAAGAAGGGGTCATCGGGCACTAGCGAGCTGGCAGAGCACAGGCACCCTGGATGGGGCACACCTTTCCCTGGGCTCGGGTGTGTGCTGCAGACGGAAGAACTAGGGCATGATAACAGGCAGCTTGAGTCAAGAAGCAACAAACACCAGTCTTAGTCTTAGTCCACACGGCCTCTGGGGTTTCCAGAGCAGCCAGGAGCCGGAGTGAGTGCTTTGTTTGGGGAATAAAGTCAAACCCCCAATTGAGAGAGTTCTTGCCTAAAGCAGCATATACCTAGGGGAAAAACATCATGAATGTCAAGGCTCAGGACACAGAGTTCTGGTATCCAGACCCTTCCTGAGCCCTGGGAGCCCTGGTGGCACAGTGGTTACCTGTTGGGTCACCAAGCTCAAGGTCAGCAGTTCCAAACCACAAGCCAATCCTCGAGAGAAAGACATGGTGAAGAGTTACGGTCTTGGAAATGAATGGGACAGTTCTAGCCTGCCTAGCAGGGTCTCTCCAACATGGTACTGACTCAATGGCAGTGAGTCTGGCTTCTTAAGCCCAGGGTTCCAGGAGATGGCTCCGGGTGCAGAGAGGAGGGAGGAAGAAAAGGGCCAACTCACAGCTTCAACCACAGTCCTTCCTCTCTTAAGTACTGGGGTTCCCTTTAAGATTCCACTCGAAATCAAAGCCAAACCAAGCTCACTGCCGTGGAGTCAATGCCTCTGTGGGTTTCTGAGACTGCCACTCTTTGCGGAAGTAGAAAGCATCATCTTTCTCTCTCAAAGCAGCAGGTGGTGGTGGTTTTGAACTGCTGGCCTTGTGGATCTCAGCCCAATTCATAACCACGATGCTTCCAGGGCTCCTTCCATTTGGAAAATGGGTTTCAATACACACACACATGCAAATTTTTAATCACTAAATCCAAACCAGTCTTCTCTATCCACTTTGCCAAGATCTTCAAACCCAGAGTCAGAGCTAGAACCCAACCACTGCCCTTGCAGGATACAAACCTCACAAGACAGGTGCAGGCGATTGTACCTAATGGCATGAGCACAGTGCTAGGAAAGTGGTGGTGCCCAATGTGTGTGCATGCGTGTACGTGTACACACACACACACACACACACACACACACACACACACACTTGCAGAGGCGGCTCTCAGTCTATTTCAGGGCGAGGGAAAACTAACACACAGGCATCCGTGAAGCAGTCTTGCACAGAGTCCTCACAGACCAAGCAGGAAGCACACTCAGAATCACCCTCATCTCTATGACAAGCGTCCCGAGTGGGCTGCCGGCAAGGTGAGAAACGGCTCTTGTGTGGCAAAGGGCCTGTTACCGAGTGAGAAAACCTCAGCCCTCGCATCAACTCTGAGCCCACATTGGTAAAAACTTTCTGAGCAACTTCAAGGCCCTGGGCTGCAGGAGCCTGGGGGGAGGGGAGAGCCGGCGTAGTCTAGGGGTGGGGAGGCGCCTGGAGAAGATAGTGGTGACAGGCAATTAAAAAAAAAAAATCATTTTATTGGGGGCTCATACAACTCTTATCATAATCCATATACCCATCCATTGTGTAAAGCACATTTGTACATTTGTTGCCATCATCATTCTCAAAACATTTACTTTCTACTTGAGCCCTTGGTATCAGCTCATTTTCCCCCTCCCTCCCTGCTCCCCCATGAACACTTGATAACTTATAAATTATTATTATTTTGTCATATCTCACACCG
>NW_022111379.1:31645988-31657060 GCF_000313985.2 Echinops telfairi
CACATGTTTACCTTCAAGCCTTTAAGACTCCAGACACTATATCTTGTGGAAAACAGAAGGATTTCTCCCAAGTTGTCTCCCCCAAATACATGCCAAACTTAGCTGCTTGCGAATGGTTATGCACTTGAAGGTCATCAGGAGTAGATCAGGGGTCATTCTCCCTAAGAGCTATCAGCCATCTAGATCAAGCGACACCACTGTTTATCCCCCAACAAGTCGGGCCCACTCCCTTCTGATAAGGATAGTAGTTGTCTATTTCCTTGTAGAAGACCCCAGAGAGGTAAAACCCGCCCAAGGATGACCAAGGTTAGGTTGCCATCATGAATCTAGGGTCCGCCCATCTTGCACATGTATACCCCTAGACCTTCCCATTCCTAAGCGCACACCCCTAGCTCATACCCTTCCTGCTACGCTTATGCCTATCATACATCCCTGTCCTACGCTGGGTATGCCTGTTGTACTGCCCCTTCCTGTGGTTACCTATAATCATGACCCCTAATGAGATGTCGCCCTTGGTTAGCAATAAAGTTGGGGCTCTCCTGCTCTCACTCCGGAGGCTCTCTCCTGCTCTCGTGGCTGGGCTCCCCCCATGAGGACCACCAAGCGGGGCTGAGGTGAGTATGCTACCATGAATTGTGTCTGACTCCATTATTCCAATCTCTCCTCTACCTCTCATGCTCTCGATGACTTTAATATAATATATATATCTCAATCGTACAATTGTGTTTACTGAACCCGTGATTAGTGGTGAGAGGCTGCCGCCCCCCCCCCGCCCCCCCATGATACCACAATATCTTTTTATAGCCAGGCACCATCAGCTTCCTTCATCACTTTTGCTTACGCACCCATTTGTCTTCAGCAATCGTATCGGGACAGTGAACACACAATGACATGATTTTGTGTTCCTTGAGGCAGACACAGGCAATTTTTATGAGGAATTATTTGATTTGAAAACACAGGGGGTTTTTTGTTTTTGTTTTTACAGAATCCATAATCAAAAGGGGGAAATACAGAACAGAAACTCAAAATTTTCATGGACTCCAGACTTTCTGGAGACACTGAGGCTGGGTGAACCCCTGAAATCATTGGTCCTGAAATGATCTTTAAACCAAAAATATCCCCTGAAGTAATTTTAAAACCTAACCACAGCTTCATTTAACTAGTAAGGAATGTCTGCACTGAGGAATGTGCTCTCTCAAGAATGTCTACAGGGAATTAATGGGAAAACAGCAGCCCCAGAGTGAGACAGGACCCCCCGGCTGATTTCACACCAACAAGGGGGAGCAACGCAGGACAGGAGGCAGAATGGCTGTGCAGTGGCGGGTGTGCTGCACCGTTCTCAACACCCACCACACAATAGACACGTATAGAAAAAGAATCCTGCTTTTGCTGTTGGGGTTATTTCCATCTGGTTTGGGATTTTCTATAGACCATGTGGGAATTACTTAACTGAGAGGGAGTTGCTGGCTTCTCGTCACTAGACATCCTAACATGAGCGTGCGTGAAGGAAGGACTTCAGTGGAAAACGCACCCGAGGACACAACATTTCCTTGAAGGCTGGAAGGCGGACCACTGGTGGTGCAGTGGCTTCCGCACTGAGTGGGGTCAGCAGATCCAACTCACTGGCTGCCCTGCAGCAGAGAGGCGCATTCCAGTCCTGGAAAGACGGACAGCCTCAGAAACCCACAAGGGCAGGTCCACTCAGTCCTATGGGGGCGCTATGAGTTGGAATCAACTCGAAGGCTGTGAGTTTGTTTTTCATTGTGGGGGGAGGGCAGCTACTGGAGTTCATGAACAATGAACTTGGTCTTGCTGCTTCAGCAGAGCAGGTCTGTGTTTGAAGACCTTGGGTGTTCAGAGTTTGGACTTCTCTATTCTCTTTTTAACATTTTCAAACACCTAAATGAGAACTCACGGTGAGTTTTAACTTATAATTTTCATATTGACTAGGTTCTACTCCCAGCACGGCCTCTTGATGTAAGTGTGACATGGAGCAAAGGCCTGCCCTCCACTTCCTTGAGCCCACGCAATGTAAGACACACGATGTGGCACCCAAACCGGGCACCTGCCTCCCCTCTCCTCTCCTGCTACCTTCAGTCAGGCTCTGGTTCTCGGGCAGCAACCCACACAGAGAACTGAGAACTCAGGGAGGATGCCTGTCTTAGTGGCCTAGTGTTGCTGTGACAGAAACACCACACCGTGGCTGGTTTTAAAGAGCACAGAGAGAAGTCCTAACCCAGGGTGTGGGTGCGCTCTACAAGAAGGCCCGTCTCCTTCAGTTTCTACTCCTGGGTGACCTTCCCATGGCTCAGCATCAGTCCCCCCACAGCTATGGGAGCTTCTCAGCGGAGGGACTGCAGGTCCAAAGGACAGGCTCTGCTTCTGGGTCTCCTTTCTTGGAAATAGTAGGTCCCTTATTTCTCTGCTCACTTCTCGTCAAGGGTGATACAGAGCACACCTCCAGGAAACTTCAGAGCAGGGAGCTGAAGAAGTGTGCTGCATCCTACCCCAATCCCCTTATGAATGAATGGCAGTGTCATGGTCAGATTTTATGCCAACTTGATGGTCCCTGTGTGGAGCTAAGAGTGGAGTCCAATCTGTCAGTCAGGTGGTAGCCTGATGAGGCCTCCTTGGGGGCGTGGCCCCCAGTGAGACAGACATTGAGGATTTCTCTCTCTCTTGCCCTTCACCCTGCCCTCCTGCTTGCTTGGATTCTGTGTCTGCCTGTGGGCAGCCGACCTGGGAGCTGTCAGCCCCTGCCATGTTCTCCCTGACCTTGAATCCGCACACCTGTACCCACCGATCTCCCTGCTTCTGGCTTCCCCTTTCTGTCTCATTGCCCTACAGCCACATGAGTCTGCAGAGGGTTCCAGCTAGCACTGGACTCATGCACTTGAGTTGGACTGGGTTGGGCCACCTTCTTGATATAAGATTACTTCTTGATATCAAGTTTGTTCCTATACATTACGAGAGTCATTGGTTGTCTTTCTCTAGACAACCCAGCCTAACAGATAGGCTGATCACAATAAATCACATCCTGGAGGAGGATGACATCATTACATAACGATGGCCCAGTCAAGTTGACACATATTTGGGGTGAGGGAACACAATTCAATTCATGTCTCAAAAAACCAAGCCAAACTCACTGCTACCGAGTCGATTCCAACTCACAATGACGCTCCAAGCTGGGTTAGAAGGGCCCCTGTGGGTTTCTGAGACTAACTCTTTACAGGAGTAGAAAACATTCTCTTCTCCTGAGGTGTGGCTGGTGGCTTCGAATGGCTGACTGTGCCAGTAGCAAAGCAGCCTGACAATAACCACTATGCCACCAGGCTCCCAATGAATCATGAGTCAAACCTGCCAGGGAATCCAAGAAATGTGGAAGACCGCTGGGAAAGGATCACTGCCACACGGGCCAGAGGTTGCAAGGCAGGACCTAAAGCCATGGTGAGAGGGTGGGCTCACGTGAAACGGCTTGTCTGCTTCATTAGAGTGAGCTTGACCCAGGTGGGGAGGGAGAGTCGGAAGCAGTAGAGGCTTTCCTGTAAAGAGCACAGGGTGCGCCTGTTCTTATGAGCTGTCGATGTTTAACTCACAGTGACTCCATGCGACAGGACAGACCGGCCCCAGCTTCCTCACCACAGCTGTACTCTCCGGAGCAGACTACTGGCAGGCCTTTCTGTCAACTGCTGGGTAGGGACAAGCTGTCCATCTGTGAGTCAGCAGCCACGCACTGAACCACTGTGCCACCAGCGCTCTTTCGTGCACAGTGAAGCACCAAGAGAGGAAAAGAACGGAGCAGCCGGAGACCACTGGCCCCCAGGGATCATGAGTCCCTTGGTGGGCCAGTCCAGGACTCTATTCAATTTCTTGGCCATCTGCTCTGACTCCCACCAAGGCAAGACAATCTTGGAAGAGCTGGGCCGTGCTTGGCTGACGGCAGCAGAGCCAACACCCAGCATGGAGGGCATTGAGTAAATACTGGAAAGAGGGATGCAGGAGAACATCAGACAGTGACCCTCGGAGTGACAGGGAAGACTCCCACGCAGCTCTGGCGCGGCGAAGGACAGCACTTACATTTTAAAACAGGCGAGAGGGCTGTAGCATTTTACAGATGGGATTACACAGAAGCAGTCTCTGTGATCACCTTCGGGAATCCTGGTACCAAATGCTGCCTATGGCTTTGCTAAATCCACACCCAACCCTGGTTTCTGCAGGCAGCTACAAGAGCTTGCTCAGAGAACACTGCACACACCACTCAGGGCTGGAGGCAGCAGCGACTTCCCCTGCTCCCAACTCAAGCCATCAGAGTGTTACAGCTGCCCTCGGTGATGCTGCTGCCACACAGGAGGAAACGGTGCTCTGTGAGAAATGCCATCCGCGCACTGATAGCACACTTCAGTCTACCTTGAGTGAGCCCCCGTCACCTCCCAAGAAATCTCCAGAGACCTTCGATCCCTGACTTGCTTTGCTCCTAGTTTGTGTGAGGAATGCAGTGGGCAGAACAAGCTGGCCATACCCCTTATCATGAGTGGCTAAGAGAGGCCTCCTTTTGGTTCTGGCTACCTCATTCTCGAGAGCTGTGCAGATCGGCTAATCCTGTTTTAGCCTCTGTAAATCATTCTTCCGTTTGAAGCTACGTATATCTTTATCCAAACACAGAAGATGAGGCACAGTGGGGTTGGAGACATGGCGTGTTAGGTGCTTTGTGCTAACATGGCACCTGTAGGACCCTGCCTAACACACATGGTACACTTGCAGAGGCCAGGCTGCAGGACGGACGGCCAAAAGGACAGAACAGACAGACCACAAACTCAGCTCACTTTCTAGTACCTGGCAACTACTGCAAAGCTTCCCATCACACCAGTAACCATGTCTTACTCTGAAGATAAAAACTCGAGAAAAAAACTGGTTAGTGTGAGCAATTATGTGACAGTGCCAGCCGCCTCTCCCAAACCCATGCAGCTGCTCCCTTCCGTACGGAACCCTGACTTAGAGGGCGGCCGTGTCATGCTGAGCTCCTTCCAGCTAGGGTGGGCCAGGTCATGTGACAGTCTCCAGTGAATGAGTCACTGGAGAGTGGGTGTGTTCTGGAAAAAAACATCTCTAGGGGCAGCTAGCACGAGTGCAAGTAAACTAGAAACAGCTCAGATTCCTCAGTGCACTGGTGAGAGGCTATGCCAGCCACGCTGCCCATTGTGTTCAACAAATCAATCTCTGGGTGTTAGACCATCAGGCTCAGATTTCCTGTTAATTTTGGCTGAACATAACCCTAATCCACTCACAAAATGATCTCTCCTTCCTATACCCCCCCTCACCCCGGCTCTTCACACTTGACAATGCCCGTTTCCCATCCAGTTTCCACGTGATCCTCCTAAGCAATCTCTGAGCAGTTAAAGGCTTCTCATCCTACCCAGCCAAACCGGGAGCCCGGGCAGCAGCATCTACTCTGTACTCTCCCTCGATCCAGTCTGACCTCTAAGCTTTCTCTTCTCCCAACTTAGGGTCCCCCAATTATACCCAGTGCTTTCTAGCCTCTTGGTCATAAGAGGACCCCTGGCAGCCTGCTCCCTGGTCTCTTGCTCATTGTCTGGCTGATTACTCCACTCTCCATCACTCGGTCATCTCTCTCTCAGTGCCATCGAGGCGATGCTGACTCCTGTGAGTTTCCGAGACTGTGACTCTTTACGGAGTAGAAAGCCCCATCCCTCTCCTATGGAGTGGCTAGTGGTTTTGAACTGCTGACCTCTGGATTGCAGTCCAAGTGCATAGAGGCCCTATTCACCCCCGCCCACTCACCAAGCTGGCATGTGTCGTAGAAAGCCCTGGCCATCTGTGCAGCTTGACCTCTGCCTCACTGCTGCTCACACGCAGGCCTCTGGGCCTCTCTTTCCTTTGCTTCCCAAAGGCGGACGGACTCCTGCTATGCCTTCTCCAACTGCAGGACGCCTTCCCAGACACACCCACAGCACCAGCACTCTAGTCTGGGAAGGCACCGGGGTTTGCCTCTGGTCCTGCACGTGATGTCTCTCTGGTCACAAACTCCGTGAGAGCCTGGACGATGCCTGATCTGTGTTTATACCCAAGCACGTGGCATAATGCCTAAAATGGGAGAGGGAAGGAACAGACTCTGTTATACATATACAAGCTTCACTTGGTTTTCTTTCTCTAGGGGACCCCAAACCAAAACCAAACCCACTGCCATTCAGATGACTTCCGACACGTGTCAACCCAATATAGGGTTTTGGAGACTATAAGTCAGGCGTCCTCAAACTACGGCCGGCAGGCCACATGTGGCCCACCGAGGGCATATATCCGGCCCACCGGGTGTTTTTGCCCCGTTTTGGTTTTTTACTTCAAAATAAGATATGTACAGTGTGCACAGGAATTTGTTCATAGTTTTTTTAAAAACTAAAGTCCGGCCCTCCAACGGGTCTGAGGGACAGTGAACTGAGCCCGTTTAAAAAATTTGTGAACCCCTGCTATAAATCCTTATGGGAACAGTCAACCTTATCTTTCTTTCAAGGAGAGGCTGGGGGGCTTGAACTGCCAAGCTTGTGGTTAGAAGCCAAATGCTTATCCCACAGCACTGTTCAGCTTCGTCTAGGGAACCCAGCCTAAGACTACAGACAAAGACACCGAGGTTCAAAAAGACACAGAGCTGTGCCCAAAATACAGAGCAGGGTTCTATAAATGTTCTCTTAATGGGCCACATGGTCATTTGTTAGGCTCATGGGCTACTCGTCTGTGTGGCAACTACTCAACTCTGCCCTAGTGTGAAAGCAGATACTGTGTAAATGACCGGGCAGGGCTGGTTGCCAAGAAAAACTTGGTCGTGCAGTTTCCCAACTCTTGAACTAGAGAAGTGACTTAGGCATACGGTGACAACCTGTGAATGCAGAGCCAGGACTGCATCCCAGGCCCACAGGGCTTCCTCCACCAGCAGCACTGCCTTCCAAGATCCACAAACAGCTGTAAATGGAACCTGTTAATGCCTGGTATTTTCCCAAGACAGACTAGGAGACAACTAGGAGGCAATGAATGAAAAGAGCCCAGAGCACCGAGTAACTAAGAGGGATGGTAGGGAAAGTTTCGTTTTCAAAGCCACTCCGAGTTCTGCCAGTTGTCAGTCTTTGGGTCTGGGTAGAGTGGGCATGGAGAGGCTAAGCCGAGCAGCTATCTGTGAGCACGGCTTCCCTGTAACATGTTTCTCTACCTAACCAGTCTTCGCCTCCGATCACAAACAAAAAGGGCTGCCTTCTTGTTAAATCCTTTTCTCCTTGACTTCCCACTCAAATCATTCTGACTTCCAGAAACGTTCTGTCTCCTAAATTGCCCAGTTGTCCAAGTCTCATGATCTGTTTTTAGAATCCGTCTAGAAGTAGGTACAGGTCTAAGGTTACATGTATGCCTACAGGTAAATCTACAAAGGCTCCAGTGCTCTTAGGACAAAGTCCCAAATCCTAAGCCCAACGGTCACTTCTCTTGGCTCGCCCGCCCCACACTGTTCTCCACCCAGAGCCAGACTAGCTCCTTTGAACAGCTCGTTGCAGGCTCCATGCACCAGCTCTCTCGCCGAGCTCATCCTTCCTCCGCCCTT
Organism: Echinops telfairi; assembly: GCF_000313985.2. Lineage (NCBI taxonomy): Eukaryota > Metazoa > Chordata > Mammalia > Afrosoricida > Tenrecidae > Echinops > Echinops telfairi. Next base: position 31,653,589 of record NW_022111379.1, read on the forward strand.
AACCTAGCTAGCTCCTCGTCAGCCTTCAGCTCTCAGAGTGGATGCCAATTCCTCAGAGAGGAACCACCCAAAGCTACACTCAGCTCATGCAGGAGGCTGTGGTACCTGCCCCTCCCCGCTGGGCCTTCACACTCATCTGCCTATTTCTTTGTACAACCAACCTGCAAGGCCAACCTCCATGAGGGAGGTACCAGGCCCATTATGAGCATCTACTTTGCTACATGAATTAGTAAATGGCACACTGTGAGTCCAAAAGCCAAATGAGGGTTTCAGATATTTCCTCTGGCCTCCCAGCTATAACATGTTGGCTCCAAAGAACAAAGATGAGTCTCACAGATAAGAGGATTAGGTGCTACCTCTCTGGCTTCATTTATTTCACACCTCTGAATCTTTTCTAGAAAACAGCATTTGGTGGCCCATGATAGAGGCACAGGTGACCATCAGGATCCCACCCAGCTCCCCTGGAGGGTTTCTGAAGGTTCCAAAAGGTGGAGACAGTAAGTCATGGTGTTTCTTTTGCCTTAAAAGAACACAATGGCAGTTTTAAAAAAGAATCAGACGACAATGAATAGACTCCTGAACTAAACTCGGGGAGAAATACACTTGAAAAGGAAGGAATCATCTCAGGTCTTGATGTGCCTAAGAATCTGTCAGCCAGGAAATGATCTGAATGCTCAGATGACAGCCTATCACTAGGCACAGAGTCTATCAGTAACTTCTTACGGACCCGAGTTCAACTGCTGAAAGTACTATGACTGTGGAAAGATAAGGTGGAATAAGAAGGGGGGACCAGAAGAAAAACAATAAAAGTTGAAGGGCATTGTTTCCAGGACAGACAAAAGCCCATGTGCCAAAGCTGTGGCTGTGTGAATGCGACAGAGAGCAGGAGGGTAGCCTGGGCCCCACGGGTTGCATACAGTGCAGCCCACATCTCTTTTTTCTTTTTTTAATCATTTTATTGGGGGCTTATACACAACTCTTATCACAATCCATCCATCCATCCGCTGTGCCAAGCACATTTGTACATTTGTTACCATCATCATTCTCAAAACATTTGCTTTCTACTTGAACTCTTGGTATCAGCTCATTTTTCCCCTCCCTCCACTCCCCTCCTCCCTCATGAACCCTTGATAATTTATAAATTATTATTATTTTGTCATGTCTTACACTGTCCGATGTCTCCCTTCACCCACTTTTCTGTTGTCTGTCCCCCTGGAAGGGGGTTATATGTAGATCCTTGTAATTGGTTCCCCCTTTGCACCCCCACCTTCCCTCTACCCTCCAGGTATCGCCACTCTCACCACTGATTCTGAGGGGTTTATCTGTCCCTGTGTTTCTAGCTCTTATCTGTACCAGTGTACATCCTCTAGTCTAGCTGGATTTGTAAGGTAAGATTGGGATCATGATAGTGGGGGGGGGGGCAGAGGGGGAGGCATTAAAGAACTAGAGGAAAGTTGTATGTTTCATCGGTGCTACACTGCACCCTGACTGGCTCCTCTCCTCCCCTCGAACCTCCTGTAAGGGGATGTCCAGTTGTCTACAGATGGGCTTTGGGCCCCACTCCCATCTCTTTTAATCTGTGTTAGAACCAGTCCTTAAGAAACTAATCAAAATAAATGCCATCGAGTCGATGCTGACTCATAGCGACCCTACAGGACAGAACAGAACTGCCCCTGTTAAGTTTCCATGACTTTAGCTCTTTACAGGAGTAGAAAGCCCCTTCTTTCTCCTGAGGAGCGGCTGGTGGTTTCGAACTGCTGACGACCTTGCAGTTAGGAGCCCAACAAGTAACCACTGTGCCTCCAGGGTTCCTAGAACCAGCCTTTAAAAACCGGCTTAAATTTCAACCATCACTCCTTTGTGTCCTTAACAAAATCCAGCAGAGCAGCCTGCCTTTCCCCATCTCACTTCCCCGCTCAGAAGCATGCTTCGTGACGGAGCCCCTCTTCTCCCTGTTGAGAGAGAGGGGTCCAAAGACAAGTCCACCTCCAGAGGCCTTGGGGGAAGTGGAGTCTGCAGATAGTTACTGTCCTCTAATCAGTCATAAGAAGATTGCAGAAATTTCATTTCTGAGAATCATATATAAACTATATTCTCTCTAAAGTGCAGCTGGCCAGGGATCACTGTGAGTTGTGGAAACTCCAGGAAACCAGAACAGGTTGGAATCCATACTTGAGGTTTAAAACCTTCTCCCTAGGAAACTTGACTGATATGCAAATTGGGGGTGTTGAGAGCAGTGGCCCGGTGCATGCACACATCTATAAACTCTGGCGATTTCGTCCACGCTAGGACATGCGGGTGTGAGAGCTGGCCCCCTCAGGTGTGGCTGGAAGCAAGCCGGTCACAGAGCTGGACCTGGAGTTATACCACCACAGCTCAATGATCTTCTCGTCAGCGCCCTTGGCACTGGCCTTGCCTGGCTTCCAGCTGCCATCAGGCTTGGCCAGGGTCCTGCACGTGGAAGCACTCGGTAAGCTACGGAAGGCTGCATGTTACAGTTTCATTCAGAATTCCACTGTTCGGTAGACTTGCTGTGTTGATGGCTATCCACATAGCCCCGCCACAGATCCGCTCTGTGTCTGACTTACCCGTGTTATTTCTGGCCACAAGACCCTTAGAAAAATCCCCAGGAGTCGGCGAGGTTCGGCTGTCCCAGTTGACCATGTCGAGACTATTGCAATATTCCCATCGCTTCTGCTGAAGCTCCTGCAGCCAGTAAGTCATGAGCTGACGGTTAGGAGCCTGGGAAGAGAAGGGAAAATAGGATCATGGCCATCAGTGAGTAGTACGGTGAGCTGGGGTGGGGGGCTGGGGGGCTGGCACTCCATGAGGGCAGACTGCACACTGCCCCAAGAAAGGAGGAGTGAAGGAGCACAGGTCAAGGAAATCCCTAGTTAGAACACTTCTGCTCACAAGTTGGCCAAGAAAAGAGCTAGTCTGACACAGAATTTAACACACAGACTAGATTTTTAATTCTAAAAATTGGAGAATAATAATATAATCCAAACACCCCCCCATCCCACCAGGGGGAAATTGATTTTTGGAACATTTAATAATCCTGTTCCCTGTTCACTCTGAGCACTATAAATCCCACCTTGAGGGAAATCCCAGCTCTCCGTGTAGAGAGCACATCAAGCAGTGGTACTTAAACTCGGTGCACAGAGCCCCGCAGTCAATGCGATGGCACACCTCTCTGGATGGCTGAAGTCGCACAAACGGAATTCCCACACACAGCAACTCCTTATGTAGTTACACAGGCACTTGCCAACTGACCCACAACCCCACCCCCAGGTATGTACCCAAGAGAAACAAAAACTGACTCACACAACACCCTCGCAGTCGATATTTATGGGAGCTTGATTCACTCAAAGTTAAAGACAACCAAATCTTCTTCCTCTAGTCATTGGGTGCATGAACTGTGCCACATCCAGTTAGCAATGCACTAGTACTCCACAGTAAAGAGAGTACACTA
>NW_022111379.1:31657509-31659142 GCF_000313985.2 Echinops telfairi
GCACAGGGCACTCCAAGCTCAGGGGGCAGGGGTTGAGGACAAGGACGCTGCACAGACCATCTGTCGGGGCTCGATCTGCTTGGTGGCCTAACTGTGATGGAGGACATCCGTTGTCTCTATGTAGTAACCCAAGAGCACAGAACGACACGCCAAGAAAGGGACATGCACTCTATGTAAGAGAGGGCCCGCAGTCACGATGGCAGGAGTGGGTCACATGTCTCCAGGCTGCTCCCCAGAGGGGCCTTAAGAAGGATGCCGTGGCACAGCGTCTGGAAGCCCATCCACACTGGCACTCAGCCAGTTTCCCAGGATCCACAGGCCTGGAGACCAGTCCAGCCTGTCTGAAAGCAAAGGGCAGTCAGTCTCCTGGTGCTGCAGCTATAACCCGGGGTCCTTTTAGTGACACTGGCACAGACCATGGACGACAGGATGGTCGTGGTATTCCAGAGGGGTATTCCACCGCTGGATATCTGTTTATCCAACCAACGTTTACTCAATGTCTATCATGTGTGGACCTGGAGTTGGGCCGGCCCTGAAAGTAACCTGGTCAGAAAGACAGGAAAAGCAGACCAGTAGCTTCAGGAGTGTGTTAGTGCTAGGTAGAGGTCAGAGTGGGGAAACCAGGAGGTGGGGCCAGGGCCAGGTACTCCTGGTGGCCTGCCATCTGCAGGTTCAAATGGTTCAAATTACTGGCTAAATGTCTGCCTTCAGATGCTAAGATATGTCCATCTTCCCAGCATCTAGCTTAATGTCACTTACTGAACATGTACACGAAGGCAGGAATGATGCCCCTGGGCCCGCAGCCCAGGTCCTGAGAAGAGAGGCACTCGGAGAGGAGCGAGGGGAGGGGGGGCCTGGCCTCGAAGCTCCTCTCAGCCCGGAGCACCGGGTGCCCTCTGATCACACCGAGGCCTTGGCGCTGGCATCCAGACACCCTCCGCTTCCTCTCCTCCTGCTGCCTCTGCTCGGCAGCAACAGGCGACTCACAATTGGCTCTCCATCCTCGCAGATCCTCTACTGACCTTTCTGCAGCCAAACTGGCCATTTAAAATGCTTTCTCTCCTTCCAGGGAACCGGCCATCCATCCAACTCATGCTGGAAGGAGTGGGCACAAAGAGAACAGCGGCCAGTGCCAGCAAGCCCCCAGCAGGAGGTCAGGAGTTAGTCTCTGCTGCCTGAAGAGCCACAAGGCCACCACTTCCTGAGCCATAGCTCCACCCACAAGCCTCCGGACACCCACCTCTGATACCTACTCATCCTTCAAGCCCCAATAAGAAAATGCTACCTGACCTGGTCTGTAGGTCCCTTCTACCTTCTAACCGAGAAGTCACAGCACCACATAGCTAGGGCACTGTCCTCTGGGATAGAGGCACCCTTGTGGGTTCCCCACAACCTTAAATCCCTTGAAGGCGGAGGTCAGCCCAGGTGGTCTCAGTCTGGCCTAGAAGCCTCGCATGGTGCGTCTCCATAGCTAAGCATCCAATTAATTACCTGACTCATTCTCTCCCGGAGAAGAGCTGCCTCAAGACCGGCTCAAATCCCAATTCAAATACAGCCTCAGCCCCTGCCTAAGAGATGACATTATTGGTTGTCACCAGCACAGCTCAATGAAGGCTGTGTGTGTGTGCGGGGG
>NW_022111379.1:31659242-31668687 GCF_000313985.2 Echinops telfairi
AGACAAGAGGAAGGCTGATGTCGTCTTGGTACGACAGTCCTCTGCTGTGTTTCGGTGTCCTGGCATAAGGTGTCAGTGCAAAGAATGACAGAAGCCAGGCACCCTTCACCCAGCTGGAGGTGGAACCCCGTCACTGACAGCTGGCTATGCGATGCCCCAGCTACTCCACCAGCGTTTGCTTGCAGACCTCTGATCTCGACTGGGATGCTACTCTCGGTGAGACAAGTCCCTGCCACCTGTCCCTCTTCTTTACCCAACAACACCTCTCTCTCTCTCTCTCTCTCTCACACACACACACACACACACACACACACACACACACACACACACACACACACACACACACACGAGAGCCCCTCAACAGTCATTTGATGACAAGTTAATCCATTTCAATACCAGTTTATAAAGGGCAGCTTGCTGCTGGGGTGGGTGGGCACCGAGCAGCATCGCAGCAGTCCACATTCAGCCAAGCGGGCCTCTCAATCTCACTGCGTCTCTATCACACAACCTGTCTATTGCAGCTTCCTCTGCTCCCTGCTTCTCGCTCGTTGACAGAGACCTTCCACCCGCCAAATCTGAGCACATTTTAGAGGCTGGAAGGATGGACGCTCACTTGCTCTGACCCTCAATCCCATTCCTAGGGAAGCTATAGATTGTAACACAAAAACAGCTTAAGTCCACAAATATTCATTATGAGTCGAACTGAGGCCAAGTCCCCTGGTTCATTCTAGAAACCCAGATCTCTGACACAGCTTCCCAGCCAGCCAACACTCACGTCATCTCCGCACTCACAGGCCAGGTTACAGCCAACTGTGTCTTAAAGGTGCTCTGACAAATGCCTTAGGTGCTACAGGAACACTTTACAAGCCAGTCAAGATGCCAAACGAATTTCTTCAAACATGGCAGAGATGCTATAAAATTCCTCTCCAGTTTAATCTCGCAATATTTTGAAAAAATAAACAAGGGGTGGGGATGCTGGCCTACTGCTGAGTTATGGGTATCATAAAACCACAACATTTAAACCAGAAAGGCCTTGCCAGAAAATCAAAATACAGAGCTCAATGCATGTATGAGAATGTTTACGGAGCATTTAAAATCAAAGTATTAATTATGAAGTAATGGTACTAGGACAGCTGTCTAAACACTTGGGATGAAATGATTATGAACTCTTTTCTAGGTGAGAAACCTAAATCATAATAAAAAGGAAAATAAATTAAATTTTGATGCAAGGTTTGAAAATAAGTAGCAAGAATATGGCCCTCAGGCACCTGCAGGCCTGGATCTGAAATCAACCAGGTGGCTGAAATTTCAGGTAAATGACAGGCAGGTACAGGTGCTGGGCAATAACATTGGAGAGGGACAATGTTCCTTATAACAATCAAATGTACAAGATCAGAAAGATAAGCATTTGCCCAGGGATAAAGCTCAGAAGGGATAGAAAAGAAAGACAAACAGAAATGGTTACAAAGTAGTTAAAGTGCTGCTACATTGAGGGGATTTTAAGCATCTTCATACAACAAAATGTGTACCAACTATTGAGTGGAAAATCCATTTACTCTGTAAATGTTCATCCAAATTACAATTAGAAACAGTTGAATAGAAAATAAAAACAAAAAACTCAAAACTCACAGCGACCCTACAGGGCAAGGTTGAACTGCCCCTGCACATTTTCGAGAATGCCACTCCTTATAAGAGTAGAAAGCCTCGTCTTTCTCCCTCTGAGTGGCCGGTGATTTTGAACTGCTGACTTTGCTGTAACCACTTTGCCACCATCAGGGCTCCAGTGAATATAAAATAAAAATAGTTAAATTACTTCAAGAAAATGCCGTATGCAACTAATCTTCTAGCTGTTCCTGAATCTTGTAAGAATAGTTGCACAGAGTACGATCAAATTTCAAGAGGTATTTAAAGGATCATCCCGCTTGACCAATGATATCCAGCAATGCAGCAGAGCAGGAACCATTCCCTTTCGGAGGTTTCAGCACGGAGCTCTGGAGCGACTGGGACTGAAGAACTGTCAGTGGTCACGGGACTCCTGCTCAGAAGACGGGCGCTGTGTGCGCCATGCGCTGTAAACAAGGAAAACAGGCCACTCTCGACATCTAAAGTGAGAAGGCAGACACTTCCAGTTTAATCCCGTAAATTATGGTGTGGCCAAGAACACCGGATATATTATGGGCTGTCAGAAGAACAAGTGGATCTGCTGTGGAAGAACTACGGTCAGAAGGCTTCTCAGAAGCAGGAGTAGGAGGCTCTGTCTCACGCACTTTGGAAATGACCCCAGGGAGACCCGTCTGGTCCTGCAGGACAGTCAGCTTGGTAGAAGGTCAGTGACAAAGAGGAAAACCCTCAACGAGGCGAAGTGACACGGTGGCAGCAAAAGAGCGCGCGCACATGGACGGTGAAGATGGCACTGCGCTGCTCCACGCGGTGCACAGGACCTGACAGCAGCCGCCTCCAAGCTGCATAGAAAGGAGCCCTGGGTTCCTCGCTAGAACTCATGCAATGGGAATCCACTTCGTGGTGCTCTTAAGATTGAATGAGCTACTCTGCTTTAGGGTTTTTAGCTCAGAACCGTGGTTGGCACATTGAAACTACTCATGAGGTATCAACTATCCGCAGTTTCACAGCTACTAGGATCCAACAGCTAGTCAGTCGGCAAGGTCAAAATTCAAAACTGGGTCCGTCTGTCTACTACTGAGAAGGATGGGAGCACAAGTGCCTGGGCAAAACCTCCCTCTGCATTTCAACAGGCGTGAGAAGTCGTCTGGGGCGTTTCCAAAGACCAAAGCCAGCTGCCAAGTTCAGCTGGAAGCCCACACTGGCTGTCGGAAGGAGCCCTGGTGGCGTAGTGGGATTGTAGGCTGTGGGATGCTAACCTCAAGGTTAGTAGGAGAAAGATGAAGTGTTTTGTAAGAATTCACAGCGGCAGAAACCCACAGGGGGAGTTCGACTTGGTCCTGCAGGGTCACTATGAGTTTGAGTAGACTCGATGGCAGTGTTTCAAGTGAGCTGGCTTTAGGCTCAAAGGCAACTCCAACTTTAGAGGCTGCCTGCCCCCAGCGCCCTTCACCCCACTCCACCCCCACCAGGGATGTCCTATGTTCATGGGTCAGACACAGCCTCACCACAGTCTCTGAGCCACAATTCTGCTCTATGGACACGCTCAAACAGATGCTAGCGGGCACCCATGACACTCTATGTACAAAAATGTGGCAGAGGGCGTAACAGAATCACTAGCTCGCCAAGTTCTAAGAGCCTCTGGTCAGGCTCTCCGACTCATGCTCCCAAGCATGCTTGTCATTCACACTGGTCTGGACCCACTGCAGCCTCCTGCTCCCGGGTCTTGCTGGCCTCGCTGTCATCCTCTCCCGGTTCTCCTCGGCCATCCAGCCAACACATCTTGTTGCTTGTCCTCGGGCCGATTCCGATCCATGGGAGCAGAACTGCACTCCACAGACAGTGACCTTTTAGAAGCAGGTAGGCAGGCCGGTCTGCGAAGTGCCTCCGGTGGGTTCAAACCTCTGAGGACTTAACATGCTCCCGTGGCTTTCCAGTGCCAGGCAGTTTGGTGTGGTCACCTAGACTACAATTGTCATGCCCTCCACGGGAGCCCTTCTCAGACACAGCCCCTGCCCTCAACCCACGAACACCCACCTACACACTCAAGTCCCAGTTCAAAAATTACCATATCAATGGTGGCACAACTCACTAAGTGTAGCGGAGAACACTAAATTCACTACGTTTCACACCAGAAAAAAACAAAACAAACACAACCCATGCAACGGCAAATCCTGTGTCCTACAGTAAAGCTGCAAGAGCTGGAATGGCAGGGCGGCCTGGCCTTCCTGCCTGGTCTCTCCAGTGCTCTGCCTTTGCCAGGTGAAGGCGTTCTACTGCCCAGCCACTCTAGGTCGTGGGAACTATTTGTGTTTTCCTCTGGCAGTTTTCTGCCTTACATAGGTTCTGGCTTGTACCACGTTATCATAGTTTCGGGACCTTGCCTTCTCAAAATAAAGATTTACTCTGACAGGCCCAGAACAAGTTTTCCGACAAAAGATAATTTTATTGAGACTCTCCCAGGAGAAACAAAAAGCCTGGCCAGCCAGCAGTTTCTCTCCCACCAACTGTGAAAGCGGTTTTTGTTTGTTTTTTAACATAAACTTCCTGTAGATGTTTACTATATTTCAAGTAATAAAACCTATGAAGTCCCATGTTGAAAGATGCTTTTAAAATATTAGTGCATTTTAAAAGAATGAGTGCCTACAACAGATCATCGGGAATATTCTGTTGGGAAATGTACTCCTGAGATGACTGCGGGGGCTCTCGTCTAAATCACCTTCGTGACCAAGCCCTGACAAAACCATATAGAATTTTGCAACAGCAGCAGCAATAATAAAAACAGCCACCAAGAGGCTAAGGCTGCAAATGCTGCTTATGAAAGCTAACGTCCTGCTGTCCGCTGGATTCTGATTCTCGGTAACCCAACAGGACAGAACATGAGCGGCTTCAAAATGTTGCAGAAAAAATCCATGATCTTTTATTTCCGTTTTTCCTTGAATATCTTTGAAGCCCCTCCTAGTCTGACTTCCAAGACTGTGACTCTTTATAAAAAGGGAGAAACCCACCTTTCTCCCGCTGAACAGCTGGTGGGTTTGAACTGCTGATCTTCTGGTTAGCAAGCAAGTGCTTCAACCACTGTGCCTCCAGGCGCAAATACTACTGAAGTGCATCCATATACCTCACGTGAGTTCTGCTCGTTTGAAGGTTCAAGGTCATGACGTCATGGGGCTGCCCAGTCAACCAGCCCAATATTCCTGAGAGTTTCTTTTCACTCCCTGGTTCTGCCATCCCAGTTATCGACTGGGCGGTCTCTCGTCAGCAGAAGTCACAGAGGAAGAAGGAAACCCGAGAACTGGAGAAGACACTGGCCTGCACCTGCCAATGCTCCCATCAAGTGCATTCTGCACTGCGGGACAGAAGAACCCGGGCGGTGCCGGGCTCCCATCACCAAGCGTGTCCATCAAAGAACAAGCGCATGGAAAGAAGCCAGGAGGGGAAAGAGAGGGAGCAGGGGGAGAGCTGGAAGTCTGCGAGCGCGAGCTTGAAAACCTACAATTTCTGTGGTTGTTTTTAAAAGCTATGTTTCCCTCTCCAATGGGAAACCCTATGCAGGGAGTGGAGAGAGGAGGAAATCAGAATCGTACCTAGAAAAGTCCTCTTGGGTTTAGGATCACTAGCCTGATCCCTCAGAATACAGACTGATCCCCAAAGTCGTCGTAAAAAGAAACAAAAGAGCTGATGCCACCATAAGTTTTAGAGTCTTCATAATTAGTCAGAATCAGAATTAATAAAAGTTTAAGAGTGAGAAAAAAACAAGTAGATGACTCCTGATCAAAAGGAGGGATAATATGAAACAGAACCTCACATCCTCAGAGAACCCCTGAATTCCTCTAGGAAAATCTTAAAACCATGAACCAAAATCACCCTCTAAAGTTATCTGTAAACTAAACAACTGTTTAGCTAATTTCAGTTCATAAGGAACCTTCAGCATGAGAACTGCACTCTTTAAAGAACTAGCTATTGGAGATCAAACGGTCAACAGCAGCTTGAAGGCACAGCTGAAAAGTTTAAGGGGTAGCAAGCCAATGGTGATGAAACAACATAGGTAGCAATAATGAGGATGGAGATCCATGTAGAAATGGATGAAGAGGTATATGAGGGGGGTTCAAAGAGGTCATTGGAAAATCCCATTACTGTTTAATTCCATTTTTCTATTATCTTTTTGCAGCCCCTTCATATATTCTGCTACGTACATTTTCACCAAAATTAAAAACATCCATGTAGGAAGGCACTCCGATGTCCCTTGAAGAGGCAGCCCTCCATCTAATCAGCCCTCATCCACTCAGAGACTGTGTTATCGGCCAGGGGAGCAGCATGGCACGCGGTCATGGAGGAGGCAGAGAGAGGAGGCTACATTTGCTCACATCACAGAGAGCAAGCTGTATGGGCAGTTCTACTTAAATTTCTTTTCTTTTCTTCAAATTCCTTAAAATGATGCAACAGATGCTCATCATGTGAGTAAATGTTTTCTTTCTTAACCCTGAAGAAGGATGCTGGCAGTCCCGAGGTACGTCAAAGGCATTTCTCCACTAGCAAGACAAAGAGGGCTGGAAGCCTCCAATGAACCAACTCAGGTGGAAAACATCATCCCACAGCCCCAAATCTGAGGATCCAGACACATATTTTTGAATGTTTCACAATCATGAACCTGGAAACAACCTCAAGGGATCATGTGACCCAGTCCCTGTTTACAGCAAACAATGACACGTGATATTGCCCTGGAAATGTTCTGAAATTTTCTGGTGCCAGCCCAGAGAAGGAAGAGAATACCATATCTCCTGGTCCCCTGGCAACATGGAATGCAGTTTCACAAAATTTCCTTCCTTTGGTGGACACAAGAAATGCTCATTTTGCATCTTTTATTTTAAGACTGCTGCTTAGAAATTGGGACGTTCATCCATCTTTCCAAAATAATCACTTGAATTCTGATCTGAATTCTTTCCACAGGATGAACAAAAACCTAGACTCAACCTGTCTGAGCAGTAATGGGGTGGGAGTGGGGAAACACCCCAAACTCACTGCTACCAAGTTAATTCCAACTCAAAGAGCCGCCCCTGTGAATTTCCAAAGCTGTTAATATTTATGGGAGTGGACAGCCTCACCTTTCTCCCTTGAAGTAGCCAGTGGATTCAAATTGCTGACCTTGTGATTAGCAGCTCAGTGTGCAGCCCCATATACCACCAGGGCTCAGGAAAGGCATCCTTTATTTGAGAAAGGCCACAATTCCACTCCACTCATGAAAGAAGGTAGTATAAAGAATCGTGCTATCTGAATACTCAAGGAAGGAGCCCGAGTGGTTGCACTTGGCTGCTCACCCAAAGGTCAGAGGCTGGACCCCACTGGCCGCTCGCTGAAAGAAAAGACCGGGCACTGGAGATCTGCCCCTGTAAAGGTCGCAGCCAAGCGTTAGCAGACAGAAAGGTGAAGGGCAGAAAAGACAATTCCTCATCAGTGGAAAAGACCAAACCAAAACCAAACACACTGTCATAGCGTCCGTGCCCACTCACAGGGACCCTACAAGGACAGGGTACAACTGTGACTGTCTATGGGGTAGAAAGCCCTATCTTTCCTCCGAGGAGTAACTGGTGGGTTTTTTTCAGGCTCTGTTCTAGTGTGCTACCATCTTTGTTTTTTTAAGTCATTTTATTGGGGGCTCATACAACTCATCGCAATCCATACATACTTGAATTGTATAAAGCACATTTGTACATTTGTTTCCCTCATTATTCTTTTATTATTTTTTTAAAATTATTTGATTGAGGGCTTGTACAATTCTTATCACAGTCCATACATACATTCATTGTGTCAAGCACATATGTACATTTGTTGCCCTCATCATTCTCAAAACATTTGCCTTCTACTTTAGCCCTTAATATCAGTTGCTCATTTCCCCCTCCCTCCCCACTTCCCTCTCCCTCATAAACCCTTCATAATTCATAAATTATAGTTTTGTCATAAGTTACACTGTCTGACGTCTCCCTTCACCCTCTTCTCTGCTGCCCATCCCCCAGGGAGGAGTCTATACTTAGATTCTTGTAATTGGTTCCCCCCTTCTACCCCACATTCCCTCCACCCTCCAGACATCGCTCCTCTCACCACTGGTCCTGAAGGAGTCATCTATCCTGGATTCCCTGTCTTTCAAGTTGCTATCTGTACAATGTACATCCTCTGGTCTAGCCAGATTTGCAAGGCAGAATTGGGATCATGATATTGGGGGGAGGGGGGGGGCGGTAACTGGTGGTTTTGACCTGAGGAACTTGTGGTTAGCAGTCCAACTCCTAACCACTATGCTACCAGAGCACCCATGGAAGAGACTGGAGATAGTCAACAGGCTGGGTCGAGAACGATAGGAGGTTCACATTACCCGTACAATGACTTGATAGACTCTTAGATTTGGGGTCTGACTGAATAGACTCTTAGGTTTTGGGTGTGCAGACAGGACCCAGTATGAAGTCTGGGGTGCAAGGATGCACAGAACTGAAAAGAGGAGGTACACTACAGAGAACCAGTCAATAGAAGACCTGCCAGAAAACCAGCCTAGGTGGGAGGTCCACCGTTAGCCAAACAAAGGTCTGGCTCTACATTCCACCAGCCTTCAGACTAGCTAAGGGCCCAAAGTATCCCCTTCAACAAACTCCCTCTCTGTTCAACTTTTTTCTCTGACTCTGGTCTGAATCTTGTCCCTTACCTGAAATCTTTCTTTCAAGCAGGAAAAAAAAAAAGGAGTCGAGAGGCTCAAAACCTTGATCTGTTGAGCTGCCTCCCGGCGACCCAAAGAAACCCTCGGTGGCAGCTCTACCCTGACACAGGGCGCCGAGAGCCAGAACCAACTCGAATGCACACCACCCAAGCTTCCGTGTCCAAAGAGCGATGCCTAGAGAAAGAGCCATTTTCTGTTGGTTCTCTGATCAGCCACTAAGGGCAATGGGCTGGGAAGACGGGGTCTTGAGCAGAACAAAGAAAAGCAAAAGCATGCTCACAGGAAAGGGAGCAAAACACCCACACAAAGCCTCTTAGCACAGGCCCCGCTAGGGTGAGAGTTCATCAAGAGAAGGGCAAGGGGAAAGCCACGCCCTGGGCAGGGCCTGCTTCTCCCACAGGAAATGCTTTCTGCCTCAGAGCGAAAGGGAGCCCGTGGCCTCCAAGCACCCACAGGACCACATTCCTCCAGCTCCCCATCGGCGCCACCAGTGCATAATAAGGCCGAGTCTTCCGAGCTCAGGATAAATGAAAACTCCTGCAGCCACAGCCCAGGCTTACCAGAGAGCCTCTAGCCCACGCAGCCTGACACGGTTCCCACACACCACACACCACGGGGCGCTGGGTTGATGCTTTCTTGAATTGAAATCAGCAATGCCTGACTGGCACAGCGTTGAAGGCCGAGGGGTGCACATTCCTAGGCTCTCCCCAGCACAGACTGTGGAGGCAGGGAGCCTGGGACCAGGAACCTGCCAAGCTTTTCGGTGAACTTACAAGAGTGTTTCAGAAGCAAGGTGATTTCTAAGGAGCCCTCGGGGTGTTCTGGGTCACCCATTTTGCTGCTAACCATACGGTGAGTGTTTCAAACTTACCAGCAGCTCCATGGGAGGAAACAGTGGTGCCGTGCCCGCCCCCATAAAGCGTAATCTTGGAAACCTACGGGGCAGTTCTAGCCTGTCCAATGGGGCAGAAACTGACTTCTCCTGTGGGGTAGAAAAGTGACTTTGAGTTTTGAAGATGGGGTGATATCTCAGGAGACTATCAGACGGTCTCCCCCTAAATCCCTGTTATCCACCCTTTCATCGGTGAAGAGCCAGGGGCTCTAAAAACCCAGACCCGTCCT
>NW_022111379.1:31669330-31670748 GCF_000313985.2 Echinops telfairi
TAACAGGAGGCTTCTTCCTCACACCACAGGTCAGAAGGACAGATCTGAGAGGTGCTGCCTCTCTGAAAGGAGACATGGAAGGCGGCCTCTCAGCAGGGAGACCTGTAAGACCTGCAAAGCTGATAAAACTGGTTCATCTGAAGCTCAGGGCCAGCACAGAACCAACTGCCAACGGTCTGCTTCCTAAACAGAAGGACCCTCTGGTGGACGTCTCCAAAGAGAAGGTGTCTGGACGTGCTAGGAGCAGCCTCTGCCAGGGAAACGGCATGAGTGTTTGCTAACACACCAACCTCCATGGAGGCTTGCAGCCAACGTGGCTCACTCACATCCTTCCTGGGACGACATTTATTTTGATGCCCCACTACCACAGTAGTTATTAAATGTAAATATCTGTATAGAACTAAACACAGGCTGATTTCGTACTAGTGGATGAACAAGGCTATGTGAAGCAATTATCAACAAATGGCCAGGTTAAAACTAGTAAGATACTGTCTAGGTACCTGCAGAAAGTTCCAGTGGCAGAGCTGCCACAGGTGCTGGGCAGGCTGATTCCTGAAGGCCTCCCCACCTCTGACTGAGGGATGATGACCCTCTGGGCAGAAACACCAAATGACTTCCTCCAACTCACAGGGCCATTTAACAATACCCTGATCACACCCCAGGACACCAGAGGACACGCTCCCCAAGGCCAGCAGCAGCGCCTGACTCCCACAGGAAACCCATCAGGGCCTTGCTCGGCACAAGTCGCTTAGGTGAGTGGATGGCTGGCTGCATCGCATTGCAAAAGTCAGGCCAACCTCTCTGCAAGCACAGCCTCTCCTGGACACGAGGCCTGGAAGGGAAATGCAAACTGGGCTGGCTGCCTAGAAATAATTCCTGTAATCCAAGATCAACATCTCTGATTAACATCAGCCTGCCCACCTCCAGCCCGCTGCCAGGCCTGCCCTGACACTCACATCTGCCCAGCGTGAGCCTGGGGAGCTGCCTGCTCAGAGAAAGCCCCAGAGACCTCTGCTCCTGAACGCTCCCTTCTCCACATCCCTGTTCTCCTGCACATTCAATCTCTGCAAAAGTTAAGCAAAAGGCCACCTGTGCAGACTCACTGAAGGATGCTGACTCCCACAGGACTGCGAACAGATTTTGCCAACCCGAGAGGCACAAAGTAATTAAGTAGCTACACAATTATACCCAAACCTACCAACTCCCCTAGCTCCATCTTCTCCAGGGAATTCTTGATAATCACTTTCCCAAATCTCTCCAATTCTGCAGTGCACATGGAGGTATATAAGCCACAGATTTCTGCCTCTGGGCCATTTCCAAATTGTCTCTTGACTTTTGAATTTCCACTGCTCCCTGCCCCCACTCCATTACTATGGAATGATTCCAGACTTGCCGTGGGAATTAAAAAAAAAAAAAAA
>NW_022111379.1:31671862-31675736 GCF_000313985.2 Echinops telfairi
CTATATTGTCATCATCATTTTCTTTCTACTTGAGCACTTGATATGTTCATTTTCCCCTCCCCGCACCCTCATGCCCCCATGAACCCTTGATAATTTAGAATTTGTTTTTCCGTGTTTCACACCAACTGCTGTCTCCCTTTGCCCACTTTTCTATTGTCTGTCCCCCTGGGAGGGGGTTATATGTTGGCCATTGTTATCGGTTCCCCTTGTCTCCCCCCACCTTCCCTGCACCATAGGGATTTCTTGTGGCTCTGCTGGGTAAGCACTGGTCTGTTAACCTCAAGGCCTTAGGATCAAACCCAGCAGCTGCTCTGTAGGAGAAAGATGAGGCTGTCTGCTCCCATAAAAGTTCACAGAGCCTTGGAAAACCTCAACAGGGTCATTATGAGTTGGAATCAACTCGATGGCAGTGGGATGCTTTCCATCTTTATACAAGAAGTAGGCCTTTCTTTTGCAGTACCAACAGGTGGCTTTGAACTGTCAACCTTTCAGTTAACAGTCTAACCAAACCATTTTGCCACCCAGGGGCCTTAGGTAAAAACCATCCTGAAGCTCTAGAGTCAGTTGAGAGTTTCCTGTGCTGCTTGGTGAGCTGCTAATATTGGGGGTCATGAACGCTGCTGCCTCTCCAGGGGCCACCTTGGTTTCATGTCCCCAAGAGTACTCAGCATGTGCCTGAACTGAGTTCTCCGAGTAGAATGTGTAGTTAGGAGGCACTGTGAACACAAACTCTCCCATGCACCATTCCCACCCCGTATTTACTCTGCAAAAGCTCACAAAAACCAGCTGTGACCTCTGCCTGGTGGGGCTTGGGGAAGCACCCACTCAACTGTCATGAAGCGCCTACAGCAGAAATCTCTGTAAACCCAAACCAACCCACAGCTGTGCGTTCCGTTCCGACTCACTGGGACCACGGGGAGGGTCGGTTTCCGAGACCATCCAGACAGCCTCATCTTCCCCGGTCTGAACCACACACCTTGCAGCCAACAGCCCACGCCTAACTCATTTATACAGCGCCATCAGGTTGCTCTATAAACCCAACTCATGGCGACCCTACGGGACAGGACACTGCCCTCGCTTTCTTCCCATGAGCACCTGGTGGAGTCATACTGCGGACACAACAGTTGGCAGCCCAGCATGTACCCACTACGCCAGCAGGGCTCCTTATATATCTCTATAAGAACCAAAAAGTCCTAATCGAAAAGCCCCTTCGGTTCCCCTTCTGGCAGAAGGCACCGGTAACAGTTTTCTAGAACAAGTGTGCTCACAAAGACAGCAGCTGACCAGAGACGGGGAGAAAAGTGACCAACCTAGCGGCTGGTGGGTTAAGGCGCTGAGACCTGCCCAAACCTCCTCAGAAGCCTCAGTGAGGTGGAGGCTGGTAGTCACAAATTCCGAATTGCCCTTGACACCGCCCGCTGTGTCTCCAGAAGGAGTTCTCTCCAAGGGGGAAGGTTGGGGACAAGATGCGTTTGGACGAAACACTGGAGTCAATCCCGACAGATCAGAGCAGGCTGCTCCTGAGGGCTTCCAGCAGGCCACCCCAGCGGAAGCAGGCGGCCTCACGTTTCTTCACGGAGGGGCTCGTGGGGCCAAACCTCCACTTAACCTATTGCTCCACGAGGGCTCAAGTGGCGTGCAGATGGACCCATGAAGGAGTGCTTAAGAAAAGGGAGTGCCCCAGACCTAGGGCCCAGAGCCAGCTTCTCAGATGGCACAGCCCACCCGAGCCAGGGCCGTGAGAAGCAATGATATGCACTGACAGAGACTTGAGGGGCCTTCCTCCATAAGACATCCTGCTAGTATGGACTGAAGCCACTCCCAGGTGCACCTTGCGGCCAAAAAGGAGAGCAGCCTATAAAATAAACAAGAGCGCCATAAAGAAGGTGCTCCTTAGAACAATCAACTCACTATACAAGACCTAGCAGGTGGCACTGGCCCATGAGCACAGTGAGAAGACAAGGAGCAGCCAGGGGAACTGGAGGGATGGGCCGAGGCAGGCGGGGGACAGTGGGACTGCCGAGACTGCTGGGACAGCCACCCAGGTCATAGGGCAGTGTGAGTTCCACCTCTGCACAGGAAACCAGTCTGCTGTGGAAACCTTCACCTAAAACACAGTCAAATGTTTGCTTTTTTTAAGAAACTAAGTGATGGAACATGATCATTTCAACTCTATGCCTATTTTTAAACCTGTTTGACTATGGGCAAGAAATACACTTCACCTTTAATACACAGGCCAGACACGCCCCAGGCACAGTTCGATCAAATACTGGGCCTGACTCAGTGCGGGCAGGAAACCTAGCTAGGTGTCCGCCTGGGCTTAAAACACTTCATGGCGAGCCCCCCAGCCCTGAGGACAAAGATAAAATTCTGCCCTGGCCCCAGGGGCCTGCAGAGAGAGGCCAGGACCAGCTTCCCAAGGCAGGCTTCCTTCTCATGCAGCGGTTCTCTGCCCTGCCATTGGCTCTCCCGATGGGCCCTGACAGTGGGCAGGGCAGGACCGTGAGCTGGCTCTGCGTAGGGGCCAATGGCCAAACCCTTAACCTCTCCCTCCCCAGGTGCCCGAAGAACTCCAGCTCATGCTTTACACCACAGTCCACACATGGCCTCCTTAGCGAAGTCTCTCCTCCCCACTGTCCCCGCCAAAACATAAGAGCCTCCTTACGAGGGGGACACATCTCTTCCCTCGCAATGTCCACAGCAATGGTGGTGGCCGTCACATTCTTATGTCCACAAAGGCAGGAGCTGCTTGTCTTGTTCAGTCCATATTCCCAGGCCCTATGCACGTTGGGCTGCTAACCACAGGTAGGTGGTTCAAATCCACCAGCAGCTGAAAGGTATCTGCTCCCACAAGATTTGGTCTTGGGAGCCCAAAAGGACCAAGAGGGTGGGAACCAACTTGACGACAGTGGGTGTCTGCTTGATTTAAGCACATGCGGTGCATGAGTGAGTGAAACATCTGAGTTGTTCCAGTAGCCGAGAGTCAGCAGATTGGAGCTGCGAGCCCTACGCACTGACAGCCCACTGCCTACTTTTGTCGGCTCATAAACTGAGGACCATCTTAGCATATGCAAATGGTTGGAAAGTAAAAAGGTTTTGTGGCATGAGGAGAGTATACAAAATTGCACCGGGGCCATGCTAACCTTCTCTGTGTCGTTCACATTTTGGTCTATGTGCTGCTTGAAGTGAGCACAACACTAAATGTTCACAGTCCTGAAGAACAGTGTTCCCGGGGACATCACCACACACTATGTGGCTGTTTCTGCACAACAGCAGAGCCGCTGTGATAGAAACCCAGCAGCCTGTAATGTGTGCAAACCTTCCCAGTGGAGCCCTTTCCGTCAAGCCTGCCTACCCAATACAGTTTTCTTATTTTGGGGAGTAGCAACTGGGGACTGAGAAAGCTGGTGAGAAGCCACCTTGGGTGCAACTTGCAGTTTCTCCCTGTCAGAAGAAAGAAGCATGGTATAAATGAAGACCCAGGGAAACTCTGGGCCAATGGACTACACCAAAACCAAACTCAACGCCATCAAGTCGGTGCTGACTCCTAGCAGCCCGACAGAACAGGGTGGACGGTGCTCCCAGACGTGAACGCAGCGTGCGGCACGGAGCAGGGGGCCAGTGCAGAGGCGTGGACACCCGCCCCTCCCCCAGAAGAATTTACTTCAGAGGATAGCACTGACCTGACGCTGCAGCTCAGGAAGAGGGACAGGTCTGAGCAGAGCACACAGGAGCAAATGAAGGGGGAGGAAGAGAGAGTGGCGCATATCCTGGCCCACCAAGCCTTGAGGACGATATTTCCAGTCAAAGCACTCAATCCACAGAGAGGACCATATGGCCGGCCCCACTACAAGACACGACATCCCTCACTGAC
>NW_022111379.1:31677635-31678684 GCF_000313985.2 Echinops telfairi
ACTGGCACTCTTTACAGGAGGAGAAGACCCCAGTTTCTCCCTCAGAACGGCTCGTGGTTATCCCACTGCAAACCGTATGGATCGTAGCCCCACGCAGAACTGCTACGTCACCAGGCTCTTCCAATGGACCCACGGACCGTACAAACATATTCTAGGACCAGAACTAGGTGACCCCCTACTAACACTACCAATTGCTCAGAAAGGGAGGGGTCACACTGGAAGGTCCAACGGAGAGTGGGAGAAAAAAAAGATTTATTAGATAGATGCTAGTGCAAGCCTCAAAACCATTCAGGTCTGGAACTCAATTTCCAGATCAACATCATAAAGAGGTCAATCCCATGAGTGAAGAATGCACACCTTGGAGTATTCAACCCTTAAGATCAAAAGGGTGGCATTTACCCAAGAACAAAGGTCAGGAGGCTTAGGAAAAGAGGAGTAACAGAAACAGGAAACACAGGGAGGAAGTGGGATAAGTGAGATTACATCAAAATTACAATGAATGAGAAGAAACAAAATGTGTATGAATAGACGAATGTAAAACTGATGATCTGAGCTGTAATCCTTCATTTAATGCTCAATAAGTTACTATTAAAAAAAAAAAGGTTGACCTACACCTGCTATAACAATGCCTGTGAGTCCAGGTGATGGGCATGAAAAGGTCAGGCCAGTTGTAATCTCCAGTGCAGTTCAACTACAATCTCTCTTAGATCCTAATGCCTGCTTTATTCAACGAGCTGTCACTGAATGGCAGCCACTTCCATGACATGAGGCAAGGATGCCATTTAATATGTGCATACACTTCTGCTCATACCACACCCAATGCCCAGTGGGTGATACCTTCTGTACATTCAATCAGCAAACGTCTATCCTAGTGTGATGGTTATTGTGTGTCAATTAGATTAGAATATAAATTTGTCTTCCTTGAGCATAATGCTTCTGTCAAGATCATTTATTACAGAATGCCACAACCACCCTCATGGATCCCTCAGATGACAGGACTTCACAGAAAGTGAAGTGTGGCATGGGTTCGTGCTCAGGAATTCACTTGC
>NW_022111379.1:31682527-31689435 GCF_000313985.2 Echinops telfairi
AGAAGCAACAAAGCCCAGATGGAAGAAGCACACCAGCCTGTATTATCACGAGGTGTTGAAGGGATCATATATCAGGCATCAAAGAACAAAAAATCATTATCATTGTGAACCAGGGGGAGTGCAGAGTGAAGACCCAGTCATGGTCAGTGTAGAACTTTCCTCTAGTTCCACTATCATGATCCCAATTCTACCTTACAAATCTGGCTAGACCAGAGGATGTACACTGGTACAGAGAAAACACAAGGAATCCAGGACAGATAAACCCCTCAGGACCAATAATGAGAGTAATGATACCAAGAGGTTAAGGGGAAGGTGGGGTAGAAAGGGGGAACCCATCACAATGATCTACCTATAACCCCCTCCCTGGGGGATGGACAACAGAAAAGTGGGTGAAGGGAAGAAACATTGGTCAGTGTAAGACATGAAAAAATAATAATAACTTATAAATGATCGAGGGTTCGTGAGGGAGGGAGGGTGGTGGAAGAAGGGGAAAAAATGAGGAGCTGATACCAAGGGCTTAAGTAGAAAGCAAATGTTTTAGAATGATGATGGCAACAAGTGGTCAAATGTGCTCGGCACAATGGATGGATGGATTGTGATAGGAGTTGTACGAGCCCCCATAATATGATTAAGAAAAAAACAAAGGAACTACAGGCAAAGAACTACCACCAGCTGAGGTGCTTGCTGAACGCAAAGGGAAAAAGAAATGGAAGGAGGAAGAAGGTAGTTCTAAATACTAACGCCACCCACACGACCAGTTGTAGAAACAAGGACTGTAATTGTGATAGGTGTATTTCTTCATTTTATTAAATGTGGGTGTATGTATGCATTCATATATAGCACATATTCTTTGTTTTCTTCCCTCCCTTATCCTATTTCTTATAAAATACAGGAAGTAAATGAGACTAATACGCTTTTGGTTCCACACCTTATTTGTGTCATGCTAAGGGTAAATATGACCTTATAGTTACCTTTAGTAGAAGTAGGTATGGTTTAAGGAATACAGGGGTCAAATTGACAAGCGGTGAAATATGAATTAAAAGATAAGGAAATTTTTCCATGAACTTTTTGAAGCCCCCTTATGTACCCACACACAGCTTCAATTGTGCTTGCTTCTCTAGAGAAGCTCGTCAAAGACATGTACTCTATGTCAGGCCCCATTCTGAGAGCCACAGTCCTCACGGAGCTCATGCAGTGCTGGGCAGGCCGGTGGAGATGAAATGCCATGTGTTGCAGATGAACTGTGCCCTGCACAAACGTGTGCGGTCAGTCCTGACCTGTGGCTGTAAACCCCTTTGGGAGTCGGTGTTCTGGGTGATGGTACTGAGGGTCTTCCTTTGCTAAACTGGCCCTCTCCTGGGCATGATGACAGGGACCGTTCCCTCCTGATAACATGACCTAAGTATATGAGAAAAAGTCTCTCCTCCTTGCTTCTTAGGAGCATTCTAACTGTGCTTCCAAAGCGGGCTTTGTTCTTCTTTTATGTTCATTCTTCTGGCAGTCTAATATTCCTAATCAGCACCATAATGTAAAAGCACCAATTAGTCTCACCAGCACCATACTGCAAACGCATCAGTCTCCAGCCTTCTTTATTCCATGGGCAACCTTCACATGCACACGAAACAATCGGAAATACCATGGCTTGAGTCAGGGGCACCTTAGTCCTCAAAGCAGCATCTCTGTTCTTTAACACATTAAAGACGCTTGCAGCAGAGCTACTCACCGCATGCAACGCACTGTTTAATTTCTTGGCTGCCGCTTGCATGGGCATTGATTGTTGATCCGAGTAAGATGAAAAAATGGACAACTTCAATCTTTTCTATTTATCATGACACTGTGTGATAGAAAAGGTTTTGTATGAATTTGGCTGGGCCAGAACTCTCAGTGATCAGGCAGTTAATACTTAGTAATCCCTTGTGATGAGATCTCCTTAGAGGGGTGGCCGGCTTCCAAAGTAAGTGGATGCTGTGGAAAAGTTTGCTTTCTTTTGGTGGGTCTAGATCTTGTATCTGGCTAGTTATCTAACCTACAATTCTCTGGATTTACACCAGCAGCCTGCCGTATTGCCTGCTAATCCTGGGAGTTGTCAGCTTATCTGCTGAACTTGGGTCCGTTCACCTCTGAAGCCAGAAATCCATTATCTGACCTGCTGATCTTGGGAGATGTTTCTAGCTTGACATCTCATCTACGGACTTGGGATTTGTGGTCCCCTACAACTGCATAAGCCATTTCCTGGATGTAAGTGTGTGTGTGTGTGTGTGTGTGTGTTTCACTCGTTTTAATTTTCTATAGAATCTAGCCTATGATACCACTTTTTAGGCCAACTGTGAAGATTTTATACTGAAGGCTGTAGTCCTTGATCTACATCTGTAAGTGCTGCAAGCCCTCTTCACTGTCAGCATTGTCAGCCAATCTTGCGATATGAACGGACAAGTCAAGCAAGCACGGACATAGAGGAAGATCCACACCACATGAACTCCATGGAGCTTAGGAACAGAGCTAAAGAAAAACAACACCCATTCCGCTTGAGCAGACACAGTCTTATCCCTAGAAATAGCACCCTGAAGTCAGACTGTCAGCCTCGTGAACTGTGAGACAGTGAAAGTTCTGTTCACTGAAGCCACCCACTTGTGACAGTGTTCTAGCAGCATTCTTTAGGAAGTATGTGCCATACCCTGTACGGTGTCATATGATTAATACCTTAACTGCCTTTAACGGACTTCCTGGGAAGCCAGGGCAAACTCCTGAAACGTGGTGAACAGTGCTTCAGGACCCTGAGCAGATGCCCTGGGACAGAGCGGCTGGGCAGAAGAACCACACGGAGAGCTGGCTCACCACATCGATTCCGTATTGAGCACACTAGGATTACCCAAGCTCACAAATGCTTGTCATGAAGCCAAAAGGAGTTTCAACACCAGAGAATGTGCAGCCTTCCCACAAAAGTGGGTTAAGAGTGGGGACACGTGACTCTTAGGTTACACGTGTAACTCAAAATCTAATCCGCGTGTCCATTTGAACACCGAGAGCCTTCGAGAAAAGAGGCAGAGGGCTCGAAATATGCTTGCTGGCAGTCTGATGACTGCCTCGCTCCAGGACTGCAGGGATGTGGTAGAGCAAGGCCAGTCAGGCTGTATCCTCCTCACTCAGTCACACGCACGCCTGCTCCGAAACGCCACATCACCTCAGATCCCAGGAACGCTCAGTCAGAAGCCGCCTGCTACCCTTCCCCCCACGCCCACCCCCCACCACACACACACTCTACACAGGAAATATCTGCCTCTGCCTGCCCCTTAAAGTAGTTTTCTGATGTCCCACTACAAGTACTACCCAGCCTGGAAAAAAAATCAGCAGTAAAATTCCCCTGGTGCTTTCTTGCTGCTTAAAATGGGCAGAAACCAACGGCAGTCAAAAGAAAATCCTCTACCTCAGCTACTCAAAAACTGCCACCAGCCAAGGTCACCAAAGGTAGACCTGGCAGGAGAGGACAGTCAGGTAATGCTGCATTTGGGACACTGACTGTTCTGGGAGGTTCTGCTTTCAGGGAGGGTCTGAGTTTTTACTGCATGATCTCAGGCAAATACTTCTCCTCTTTGGCCTCCTTTCCCTCATCTGTAAAATAAGAAACTGAACCAGATCCCCAAGTTTGGGAACCAAGAAGTTTACCAAGAAATTCCAATATCGGCTTTCATTAAGACGCAGCAATAAAATCTTTTTAAAAATTCCAACCCTAACAAACCCCCACCACTGCTTCCCCAGAGAAGGCCGGGAGATACTTTAAAACTAGAAACAGATGGTGATAATACAGTAAGTGGATTGCTTGATGTTCTCCCTTGTCTTCCTAACCCAACTGTTAAAAGAAATAAATGGTATCTGCAAAATTACATACAGCCCCTATTTCATACAGCTCTAATTACATTAGAGCCCTTCACATTAACCTATAGCGCCCTGTAGAGGCCAGCTCTCTCCTATGTCTGGGCCACTCTAAAGTGTGAAAAACAACGTTTATTGGAATCAGTTCTTGAACTTAAATGGTGAGAAGACAGTAAATCGGGAATTTCCACTTTGGTTGGTGGTGGGACTGGAGGTGGTGGTGACTTGTGAGTCACAGCAACGTAATGGGGGCAACACAGAGTGTTCCACGGGCCTGCCTAGGCTGGAATCTTTACAGGCACAGAGAGCTTCGTTTGTCCCCATCACAAAATGTTTACTTCTGCCACTCACGAAGCATCGCTGAATGCTAAACCTCAGACTGAAACCCAACATCTTCACGTCAGGTCCTCTGCCCTGCCCTATGACTAAGTTAACTCACACACCCAAACATCCCGTTGTCGGCAACCCTTAGAAAAGGCAGAGTTCCTCCTTCCAGGTAGAAAGACTCTGAAGGCAAAAAAGATGGAACATAATGTCGTGACCACCCAAAATATAAAACTCCCAAGACAGTCGGAGGCCCTGGGTACCCATCCCCAACCACAATCCCCTGGAGGAAACCCAGGATCCCTGGCCCTCATGCGGGCCTCTGCACCCACCGCACAGCACAGATCCTCAAAGGATCTGCAGGGCTGTTTTGGAGGCCCTACCTAACCTTTCTATAAATGTCCCCGTTCTATAGGTCATCATTCGGCAGCCTTGCTTTTCTTGCTCCTTTCAGGCAACCCACGCCCATACAACTGTACAGCCACACTCCCTGAGGAACTCTGCCGATAGCCTCACTTTTTAAAAATTTTATTTTCAATGAAAACACGGACGGAGGGCCCCAATGTCACCTGAGAGATCAGACACAAAGAATGCCTTTTTTCTGTGTCAACAAAACAATTCCACAGGAAATTCGTCTGACACAGGACGGGTCCACGTGTACATGGAGGACAAGCAGTGCTGCCTTTGGCAGATGTCCTGGTGGGCTCAGTGGGGTCCTTCCCAAGTTTGTACAAAATGCTCTCTAAGTGAGGCTGGGCTGAGCTGTAACCTCAATTGGATTGGCTTTGTTTGCAGAAACGGTCCATCTGCATCTATTTAGAGATTAGGGGATGGAGGCGCTCTAAAGGATATGGGAATCTGCCCAGCTCCAATGGCAAGCTCCCAAACTGACCCAGGGGAGCAGCTCCAGCCACTCGGCTTTGCACTTGGCCCGTTCGGGGAGAGCTTTCAGACATCCCAGCCCAGCTTGCAATACGGAAGAGAAGTGAGAGTGAGGAGTGAGGGTGGAGACTCAGAAGAACCAGGCAGGGAGCAAGGCCAAGAGGGCGGCAAACCATCTCTCTGCCAGGGCCCAGATCCCCTGGGTGCTGGGAGAGAAAGGATACCTAGAAGATGGAGGGGGTGAGGTTCTCAGGGCCAGGACCCCTGACTCTAGGCCAGTGCTTCCACACCATAGCCTCCAAGCTGTGTCTCTGCTAGGAGATACTGAAATGAGTAAGGCATGGCTGGCTAAAGCGATGGCATCCCCCTCTCCCAGCCCAAGCCTGGAGCAAAAAAAGACAGGCCCTGCCACTTACAGGCTGTGTGACTTTAGAGGGTCCCTGCCCACACTGCAGGAGACTGCAGTGGATTCTTTCTAGGGGCTCGGCCACCCCAGCTCTCCCTGTCTACAGGACTAAGCACAATTACTGAGCACTTTGCTGTGTAACTCATTTAAGCCCAGCAACCCCAGACAGCAGAATGGACTAGTGATGTTGCTGGGGGCTACAGAGTCAATTCCTACTCATAGGAACCATACGGGGCAGAGCCGAAAGAGAGTTTTCTAGGCTGTGGTCTTCTCCCACAGAGCGGCTGGGGGGTTTTGAGAGCCAAACCCTTGGTTAGCAGTTGAGCACTTAGCCATTGCGCCAAGTCCCGGCATGTACTATCACTATACCCATTTTAGAGATGAACCCTGGTGGATTCCACCAGCAGTTCCTTTGGAGAAAGATGGGGCTGTCACACTCAGAGATGTAAAGTCCCCCAAACCCAAATGAGCCGTTTTACCCAATTCTATGGAATCGCTGAGTCAGCATCAACTCAAAGACTGGGTTCTTGTTTTTACATACCCATTTTTCAGAGGAGGCAGGCCAGGTCACAAAGGTCAAACAACTTTCCCAACGTTGTCACACCTAGTGATTTCTAAAGGGAGTCCCTTAGAAGTAGGATAGGGCGAGGCTAGGGGGGGCTTAAAAAGTGTATGGGGGGAAGTCCATGATCTTAACAGCAATAACTACAAGGAAGAAGTGTTCTGAAACTGCTTGAGGCCATGACTGCACAATTCTTACTAGGACGGAACTGTTGAATCGTATGACATATGAATTAAATGCCAATAAAAAAATGCCACTATCTTTTCATTCCATTTCGAAGCCCCCTGGTAGAAGGCTGCAGTCCAGTTAGCTGGGGAGGGTTCAGAGAACAGCTATGGCAGAGGAGGGCAGAGGGGCCCACGGGTCCAAGCGTCTTCGGAAGGGAGGGGGTCGGCTGGCCTAGAGCCAGAAGAAGAGCATGACATGGGGAAATGGAGATGGGATGTGGGGGCAGGAAAGCAGGATGTACGGAGGCCTTTGAGAGGGGCGAGTGAGAGTGGAAAGTCTGGTGGGCAGAGGCAGGCTGCGCAGAGCAGCAGGCTAAGGAGGGGCGGGAGGGGCTGCGGGGAGCGCGGTCCCACCTTGAGCACCGTGACCGCTCCGGCGCTGTGCACTTGGAAGTGCGCGGGAGGCTCGGCGCCGGGCTCGGCCGCCTCGTCGGGGCCCTGGTAGCTGAAGCAGGCGTCGGCGATGTCCAGGTGGCCGAGGGGCAGCGCGTCCTGCGGGCTCTTGAAGTAGTAGAGGTAGCAGCGGCGGGCATCGAACACGAACCAGCGGCTGCGGTAGCCGCGCAGCGGGCCCTTGCCCGACAGCTTCTGCAGGTAGCCGCACAGTCGCGCCGGCTCCCGCCCGGGCCCCACCCCG
>NW_022111379.1:31689773-31692700 GCF_000313985.2 Echinops telfairi
TCCCAGTCAAGCGGTCCTGGCTAGAAGGCTCTTCATCTAGCAGCAGCTGTGCCTGGGCTGCCTCCCTGTCACGTGAGAGTCGAACCCCCGCCCTGCGGAGGTCAAAGGAATACTCTATTCAATATGGTTTATTTCTTTACAGGATGTGGGTTGCTCGGGAACACGCGTTTCTCAAATTCTCTTAGAACAGTGTGGTGTTGCCCTGTAGGTCGATGATTCCAGAAAATGAAACTTGATGCTAGACTCTCAGCTCTGTCGGACTCACTGGCTAATATCTGGAAAACTGAGAGCAGCTGACAGCACGTCTAGCCAGCTCTGAGTGGGAGCTCAGTAAATATTTGTCGAATGCATGAATAAAAGCCAGAATAATTTCCGCCTCTCCAGACCTCAGTTAACTCGCTGGAGTCAGCAAGCGTTTACGGAGCCCCTTCTCTGTGCCAGACACAGTTCTAGACTTTGGAGGGGCAGCAGTGAGCAAGCCGACCACCTCGCTGTCGTCCTGGAGGCAGAGAGAGTACACACTTCAAGCAGATGGCCTGCATGCTGGGGTGAAATGTGAAGTACAGCAACCCCTCGCAGTAACACGCACTGCTTACCAGTGTTTTCTGTGTGAACTCATTTGAATTTCACAACACCCACCGGGCCAGTACTCACAAAGGTCAGATCAGGGATGGCAGAGGTTGCAAGGGTAGCAAGCTGTTTCCCTGAAGGCAGCCAGGCAGGGCAGGCCTCTCTGGGCAGAGAGCTGGGTGATTTGAAGAAATACGCGTTCCAGATAGACAGGCAAAGCCCATACTTAACCTAAACTTCAAACGGGATATTTGAAAGGGATATTCATCTATTCGTGGAAGGGTCCAGGCAAAATGCTTCCAGCCCCCAAGCCGTGGCATGTCTTTGCACAGATGCAGGAAAACCGGACTTTCAGAAATGGACAGGAGAACCAAGTTGGACAACCTGCTCAGAGGCACACACATTGGAAGAGGAGTACGTTTATGAGGTCCCAGGTCCCAGTCAATGCCGACTCTTAGTGACATGGGGCGGGTAGAACTGCCCCTGTGAGTTTCAGACACTGCCTAGGCAAATACCCCATCTTTCTGCAGAGGAGAGCTGGTGGTTTCAAACTGCCAGCCCTGCAGGTCGCAGCCCAACACGTAACCACCACGCCACCAGGTTACCACATACACATCCCTTTCCTGAAGCCTCACCAGAGGCCAGGCTGAGTGGCCACAGGGAGGGTGCACCCCGTCTTCGTTGTCCTCAGACTTTCATTAAGCCAAAGACAACATCAGAGTTAAGGACTCTAGGGCCAAATCCAGGTATTTGTCTCCTATTTCTGCCTTTTACCAGCCGAGTGACCTCAGGCAAGTCATTTGATCTCTCTGAAACTCATGTCTGTTCATCTATAAATTGAAGCTCCTACGGGTAGCCACCTCACACTGTTGTTACCCTGACAGTTGCCGAGGAAATACTGTGAGCGAGCTTTCCGTGGCAGTAAGCAAGCGCTCAGTACGGGCCAGTTTGGGGGTTTTGGTTTTGTGAATTGGGTGAAGGTTCACACAGCAAACTATATTCCATCCAACGATTAAAATGCATTTTGTTAGGACACTGGCTGCTATCCACATAGTGCTCCACCACGTGTCCCCCTCCTTCCCAGAGTTCCCTGTTTCTGTTCCTCCTCTGTCTTCTAACCCTTCTCAAGTTAGCCCTTAGGCAGATGCTGCCTTTGGATCTCAAACGGGATGGTTCTAAAATGTGCGTATCTCCCTGTTATTCTTTATTGTTGTTCCTCTTGTAGAATGATCCTTTGTGGGTGGTACGTTCAGTTCCAGGCCCGAAGGGTGAGTAACTGGGGGCTGTAGTCACTTGGGTGGAGGTGAGTGGGTCCTTATCTGACCAGTAGGCCTGGTCTTTTTTTATGCTTTTTGAATTTGATTTTCCATGTTCCCTTTCTACTCTCTCCAGGCCCTTCTAATGCAATTGAGCCCTTTCAGAGCAGTTGGTAGTGGTAGCACTATACCCAGATGGTAGGGTGCCATCTTCCCCTTGTTGTGTCAGGGTCGTAGAGGCTAAGATTTTGTGTATGATTTGTCCGCCGGACTCCTTGTTTCCCTACATCTTTGAGTTCCCTCACTCTTCTCTCCTCTGGAGGCGAGGACCCATAGCTGAACCTTGGATGGCCCTCACCAGCTTTTCAGACCCCAGTGACTACTCGCTGGCCAGAGTAGGAGGTGGCGTGCTGTCTTTGAGGACTGTGCTGGGCCAATGGGCTTTGGTGTCCCTCAAGGCTACAGCCTCGTGCCGGCTATTATTATTGTTAACTTTCACGTCCTCCTTACGCACCTTGGTCAGCTGACTCCAAGAAGCATCGAGGGCCCAATTAGCTCCACCCATACAATAAAGGAACGGACAGAGAGTGCTGCATGGAGGCCTGTGACGGTTCTCCCTTGAGACTAAAGGGACGAGGTGTCATTTGGATCTGAAACTGTGTGTGTCAGAGGGGCTATGACTCATTGGCCTGGGGGGAGGCAGCCAAGGGGAAAGCCTATGGACAGAAGAACCGCTGGACACACAGAGTCTGTGAAGCTGAGGAACTGGGAAGCTAGGGGGCAAGGGTGGACACAGCCCCTTTCTGCCTTCAGTTCTGTCAGTAGCCGTGGCCTGCCATCCCAGAGGAGAGAGCCAGACCCTGTCGGAAGTCACACACACACGGAGGCAGATAGTCACCTGGTGTATTAGTCTAGGTACTTTGGAGAAACAAATCAACAGCGACTCATGTATAAGAGAGAGTTTTATGTAAAGAAAATGTGCATCACAAAAACACCCCAACCCAATGCTGCCCAAACCCACAAGTCCAACAACCCATTAACCCAACACCAGTCCACAAAGTCCTCCACCTCACAAAACAGAGGCAATGATGCCAACTGCAG
>NW_022111379.1:31693290-31701960 GCF_000313985.2 Echinops telfairi
GGGGGGCTTCTGGAAGCCATGCGCCACATAATATCAAACATAAGAAAATGTACCTACTTCCCATAGTAAACATATGTGTAATTTTTGCTCTAAAAACATTTAAAGGAATTACTATAATTGCACCTTTGATATTATCTGACGATGAGTAATTCATTTTCCTTTACAATTAACTGATTTCTTGCCAGTAGTGGAATTCTGACCAAGTGTGGAAAAACCTGACCTGCCAATTGCTTCCAAAGGTCCTGGCATTTTATAGTGACGATGAAGTTGGCCTAAAGCCTCATTTTGATTTTCTTCTTTTTTCTCTGGTTTTGGCACCAACAGTTTGCAGGCCTCATACTTCTTGTGGACCCTTACAAAGCTGATAGGTCCAGATACCTCCAATGCCTAAGGGGCAAATGGACATGGGGTCTGGAGACCCCAATGAAATGGCAAGCCCTCAGTCTCTGCCCTCCCCCGCAACCCTTCCATATTGCCCTGGCACGCCAGCACTCAGGGAACCAACTCCAGCACCCCCTCAACCCCCTACAACACACACACAACTCAATCAAGGTCACTCTGGGATGCTAGAACATCAGCAACAAGCCCTCCAGGACCCAACTCCCTAATCCCAAGGTTCCTGAAGATCTCGTGCAGAGTCGGAGCTGAAGGGGGCTTAGGTGACCGGACAAAGACTGGGTTTTGTACACCTGTAAAGCCATGTCTCGGAAACCCACAGGGGTCCTTATGAGTCAGCACCAGCTCCAGGACAGTGACTAGAGTGAGGTGATAGGGTATTACATCATCTCTCTCTATTTGTTTGTGTGTTTGTTTAACTTCATCTCTCTTAACACTGCCACCCCCCCCACACACACACACAATCTTTTATTTGGACAATGTGTATATTTATAATGAAGTGCTACATAAATGTCCCTTCAATTACCCACCTCCCAAAGGGGCGTTTTTCTGATACCTCCTGATTACTAAAGCTCTTCTTTGATGACTTGTTGGCATTCTGCAGTTCCCAAGTTCACGCAGGTGAAAGGTCAACTTCCTTGTGGTTAGGGTCCAGTGTGAGGCAGCTGGTGGACCACTCCCGTGTCTAGTGGGGGTGGGGAGTTGGTACCAAAGGGTCTGTCCTGCATGCCCACATGAGTCCCCACCCCCTCCAGCCTCCCAAGAACCTAGTGACCAGAAGGAAGTGGCCAACTGGGGAGGAAGTGGCCACTGCTTACTAAAAAGGGGAAATTTGGGCCCTGGGCTTGCTCCAACTCGGCCAGCCTCTGGGCAAACCCTAGCGGAGTAAAGAGCCTGTGACTCATCCTCGGCCCGTTTCCCCAGAGATGGGGGGCTGAGCCCAGAGGCTTCTGCAGAAGCACCCAGGCCTGCATGGCCTGCACCTTCGTCAGACCCCCATGGAGAGTCCTGGCCAGGATGTTGGCCTGCTGAGGGAGGAGCCCCCCGCCCTGTGAGGGGTCCAGAGATGGAAACAGCTGTGAGGACTCATGACATTCTTCCTTCAGCTCGGGAGCCTGTGGAGCCGCCACTTCCAGCCTCTGTGATCAAACGTCTCTTGACTTCCCATCCGTAACCAAGGGCCTTCCTCTGAGGCCTCGGCGGCCTCAGCTGTGGTTGGTGTGAGCCTCACCGCTTTGGTAGCATTTGCATCTTCCCTGGGCCCTGATGGCGGGGCTGCCCCCAACCACCACCAGCCGCATGGCACAGACAGACAGAGGCTTTCTGTCCTGAGGGAACGACAGGCAGAGAGGACTAGTAAAATCTTGGAAAGGCCTTGGTAAATCCAGAGCCCGTCCAAGGAAATTGGCCTGACTAGGATGGAGAGCCCTGGTGGGGTGCTAGTTTCTCACGGGGCTGAAGGTCAGCAGTTTGAAGCCACCAGCTGCTGCTTCACAGGAGAAAGATGAGGCTTTCTACTCCTGTCACCGTGTCCTATGGGGTCACTATGAGTCGGAAGTGACTCACTGGCAGCGAGTTTGTTTTTTTGGTTTGGGATGGGCTGTTGGAGCATTGAGGGGGCGGAAGGGAGGGGAGAGAGGTCCTATGAGGAGGAGTGGTGGTCCCCAGAGCAGAGGCCACTTAACTCGGCTTCCTTACATCCCGACAAGGGAGTGGCCCCCAGAGCACGCCATCAGGTAGTGAGGTGGGCCTTTGAGAGGAGTTGGCCTTCACCCGACCTCTCCAGTGCTGGATCGCCCACTAAGCAAGCCACCACACCTACTGCCATCAAGTATCGCCACCCCGTGGCAATCCTGAAGAGTCGAACAGACCTGCCCCGTGGGGTTCCAAGACTGTGAATCGCATGGAAGCGGTCTCGTTTCTCCCCAACCGAGTGGCTGGTGGATTCAAACAGTTGACCCTGTGCTGCTTTGTATTTTGTTTTTAACAGTTTTATTGGCAATTCATCCACATAACACACAATTCAATCATTCGATCATATCACGAAGACTTGTACAATCATTAACACAATTTCAGAACATTCCCACCACCCCCCATGATTAAATCGCCTTTGAAATGAGTTCTGTCATCACCTTAATTTCTAGTGCTCACACCCCCTCCCACCCTCACCGTTTATTCCCTAAGCCCCGTCCCCATCCCCCGACCCCATGCTTCTTAAGCACAGTTAGCAACTCTCGGTGCCACCAGGGCTCCTTAGAGCAAGGTTTTAAAAAAGTGTCACTGCCCCCGAGTCCCGGCTGACTCGCAGCAACCCTCTGTGTGTTTCTGCGACCGTCACGGTTGATGAGAACAGAGTCCAGTCTCTCTCCTGCCAGCTGCTGGTGGTTTCAAACTGCCAACCCTGCTGACCGCAGCCCAGTGTGTAACCACGATGCCTCCAGAGAAGTATGGACTCATCTGTGCTTGCTTACTAATCTGTAGCGAACCCTTTCCCACCTGTCACCACATCCAGCGGCTTTTAAGCATCCCAACCCACAGTCCTTTTCCACGGAACCAAAGCCTCTTTTCAAATTCGCAGTCCCTAAGAGGGACATGGAGTATCCCCAGTCAGCAAGGTAAGCCTGGGCTTCCTTGCACTCACCTTGCTGATTGGGTATCTCCCCTGGCCCCCATCACCACTCCCTCCGCTGTAGAGAGGGCCACGTTCATAGCACCTACCTGCTGGAGCCCTTGTGACCCTCTCTGTCCAACATGCCTCCCGGCCCCTGCCTGCACCTGACTGATAGAAAGGACAAGGAGCTTCCAAGTCTAGGTTCGTCACTCTCCTGAGTTCCCCACCAGGGGGAACCGAGACATTTCAGCCTGGATTTGGGGACTCGGGCTTCCAGGAGCTTCATTTCCCTGCCAAATCAGCAGGCAAATCTGCACACCTGTGCTTCCTTTCCAGCAAGCGAGAAGGCAGCAGATGTGATGCTGACCAAGCTCCCCGCCCCAAGGGACATGGGGTAGGGCGTGGGGACACTGAGCGGACAGGTAAGAGGCCCAGAGGCCCCTGGGAACTCATGGAGGGTGAAGGTGTGGAAGGGCCTTATGCCAGGGAGGCCAGGAAGCAGGTGAGACCTTCACCCCAGGGGTTGATGGGACTTCCGGTGCAGAGGCCCTTTGTCCTCTATTCCCAGGACACCAAAGCCCCACTGCCTTCCTTCACCACCTCACTTTCCCAGTTCTTCTGCCTGCTCTTCTTCCTGGCCAGCCACCCAGCTCCCACCCTCCAGCCAAACCTGGTCTCAGGGTCTTCCTCACGTCTTTCACCAGCCCTGGAAAGGGCAGCCTCCTCTGAGCTACATTCTGGGGTGGCTGGGGCATTTGAACCCAAAGCTTTGGAAAGATGCTGTTCTGATGGTGAAGTTCAGGCATGTTCCTGGTTGGATGACCAAGCATCTTGCCGGGGACTCAGTCTCAACTCACAGGGTCCCTACAGGACAGAGTAGAACTGTCCCATAGGGTTTGCCACGCTGTCACCTCTGCAGAAGCAGACTGCCGCACTTTCTCCCTCAGCACCACTGGTGACTTGGGACCACCAACCTTCTAGTTAACAGCCCAACACTTGGCCATTGTGCCACCCGGGCTCCTTCTGGTTGACTGCGCACAAGGATCTAGAAACAAAGCAACCAGAAGACAAGTCCTTCGAGGGAAGATTCCAGAAGGCAGACAGGATATGCTCCGACAGGAACGAGACCCAGCAGAAGCAGGCCCTGGGGGCAGGGAGGGAAGCCTTGCTCTCGCATTTGTTTTCTCTTCATAGTTTGAAGGTTGGATCTATTGACTAAACCCTTATGAATTCTGATACAATGCTTTTTAAAATATATGTGTGGGGTTTAGGTACCAGGAAACCCAAGCCAGGGAAAATGGGAGGAGCCACAGCCGGGACCGATCCAGCCTTCCATAGACAGGGGGAGGCACGAGAGGGCATCAGGGTCTTCTCTTGGCCCTGTCACTGACCTTATCTTGGGCAGCTCATGCCCAGGCCTCAGTCTCAGTAGCCAAACTCACTGCCATCGAGTTGATTCCGGCTCGGTGGTTTCCGGGGCTGCAGATCTTTATGGAAGTAGAAAGCCTCCTCTTTGGTTCCCAACTACCGACCTGGGCTAGCAGCCCAGTGCATAACCCACTGTGGTGTCAGGGCTGAAAAGGGCAGTCACACACACTACCTTGTAAGACTACAAAACCAAAAGGTTGGAGGTTCAAATCTACCTGGCAGTGCCTTGCAAGAAACTCCTGGCAACTTACTTCCAAAAAAGCAGCCAACGAAGACCCTCTGGAGCACAGTTCTACTCTGACACAAATGGAGTCGTCCTGAATTGGAATCAACTGGACAACAGCCAACAAAGTGAAGTCCTACTGTAGTGATATCAAACCCAACTCACTGCCATCAAGTCGGTGCCGACTCATAGCAAGCCTAGAGGTCAGGGTAGAACTGCCCCTGTGAGTTCATGAGACTAACTCTTCACAGTAGAAAGCCCACCATCTTTCTCCTGTGGAGAGGCTGCTGGTTTTGAACTGCTGACCTGGCAGATCGCAGCCCAATGCGTAATCATTCTGCCATCGGGGCTCCTGTAACAATATAAGGAGGTCATGTATGTATAAAGTGTAAGTATTTGAGGTGCTTGGCACGTGGTTGCTGTTGTACTTGTTAACTGCTATTGAGCCATGGAAGCCCGCCCACCAGGAAACAAAACACTGTCCAGCCCTGCATTATCTGAACCAGGGATTGATATGGTTTTCATTGGCTGATAAAGATCCCCAGTCCTTTTAGTCTGGACTAAATATCAAACCCATTGCTGTCAAATTGATTACAGGTGCCGATAGCCTCATCTTTCTCTTGCAGAATGGCTGGCACATTTGAAGAAGTCATCTTGTGGTTAGCAGCCCGGCATTGCCACGGGTGGTCTTTTATCTGGAAGCTTCTCTTAGTTCATCAGAGTTCTGGTGGGCCTCCTTTTCCCGAGCTGCAAGTTGAGGTGAGGGGTTACCCGGACAAGACAAAATAAGGGGAAGCCTCAGGGACCTCAACGCTCCACATTTCCAAGTGTGTCAGGGCCAGCTGGCCCCAAGGCAGCTGCCTGGCCTCTGAGAGGCCATAGAGCAAGTGTTCTCAGCCCCCATGACCTCCTGCAATCCTGCAGACTCAGAATTCCCCACTGGTGTGGCTGGATAACCTCTGTTGTTGTTGTTGTTGTTGTTGTTGTTGAATACCATCCAGTTGGTGATCAGCCCTGTGTATAACAGAGCACAACGCTGCCCAGTCTCAAGTCATCCTCCCGACCCACCCCACCCCCGGGTCTCCTGTTTGAGTCCATTGTTGAAGCCACTGTGTCGGTCCGTCTTGCTGAGGGTCTTCTATTTTCTATTGATCCTCTACTTTACCAAGCGCGAGGGCCTTCTCCAGAGACTGGTCCTTCCTGAGAACATTCCAAAGTGAGATGAGGACTTGCTATCCTTGCTTCTAAGTAGTAGCATTCTGGCTGTACTTCTTCCAAGATAGATGTGTTTGTTCCATGGTGTATATTCAACATTCTTCCCTAATAATGTAATTCAAGGGCATTGTATTAGTCTGGGTACTTTAGAGAAACAAATCCACAGCAACTCATGTATAAGAGAGAGTTTTATATAAAGGGTAAGTGCGCATCAAGAAAACATCCCAACCCAGTGCTGCCCAAGCCCACAAGTCCAACATTAACCCATATGTCCAACACCAGTCCACAAAGTCCTCCTCCATCTCACAAAACAGACACAGTGATGCCGACTGCAGGAGGAAAGCGGAGTCAGTGAACGTGTAAACATCTCAGCGCTGGCAGTGGTCTCCACATGGGTGCTCCAGCACCCAGGGCTGCATCAGGGTAGGTCCATGCGGGCTTCTCCTCAGGGATGTCTTGCAGGAAGTGAGCCCCACCTGCTAAACCAGGGAACTGGCCAAGGCAGCTTCACCCTGGCCTGACCATCAGAAAGTAAGAGACCCGAGAATTAGAAAGGCGAGGCTCACTGAGCCATTTATCCCTCTGCCCTTCAATTAATCCCACTTGTGTTTATAGGCCAGGTTGGCACAATAGACTTATTAACTCAGGCATCAATTCCCTTTTGGTCTTTCTTATTCATTGTCCAGTCTTTTTTTTTTTAAATCATTTTATTGGGGGCTCATACAAGCCATACATACATCCATTGTGTCAAGCACATTTGTTGCCATCATCATTCTCAAAACATTTGCTTTCTGTTTGAGCCCTTGGTATCAGCTCATTTTTTCTCCTCCTTCCCCACACCCCCTCCCTCATGAACCCTTGATTATTTATAAATTATTATTATTTTGTCATATCTTACAGTGTCTGATGCCTCTCTTCACCTACTTTTCTGTTGTCCATCCCCCAGAGAGGAGGTTATATGTAGATCCTTATAATCGGCTCCCCCTTTCTACCACGCATTCCCTCCACCCTCCCGGATCGCCACTCTTACTTACCACTGGTCCTCAAGGGATCATCTGTCCTGGATTCCCTGTGTTTCCTGTTCTTATTTGTACCAATGTACATCCTCTGGTCTAGTCGGATTTGTAAGTAGAATTGGGATCATGATATTTGGGGAAGAAGCTTAGGAACTAGAGGAAAGTTGTATGTTTCATCGTTGCTACACTGCACCCTGACTGGTTCCTCTCCTCCCCTTGACCCTTCTGTAAGGGGATTTCCAGTTGCCTACAGATGGGTCTTGGATCACCAATCTGCACTCCCCATCATTCACAATGATTTGATTTCTTGTTTTTTGATTCCTGATATCTGATCTCTTTGACACCTCGTGATCACACAGGCTGGTGTGCTTCTTCCATGTGAGCTTTGTTGCTTCTCAGCTAGATGGCTGCCTGTTTACCTTCAAGCCTTTAAGACCCCAGATGCTATATCTTTAGATAGCCGGGGACCATCAGCTGTCTTCACCACTTTGCTTATGCACCTATTTGTCTTCAGCGAAGAATATGAGCATCACGGAGTGCCAGTTTAATAGAACAAAGTGTTCTTGCATTGAGGGAGTACTTGAGTAGAGGCCCAATGTCTATCTGCTACCTTAATACTAAACCTATAAACATATGCACATAGATCTATTTCCCCATCCTCATATATAAATATATTTACAAATGTACATGCCTGTATTTAGACTTCTATAAATGCCCTTTGCCTTCTAGTCCTCTGTTTCCTTTTATTTTCCTCTTGTCTCATCATGCTCATCCTTCGTTTGGGTTTCAGTAATTCCTCTCGGTTACATTGCCCTTGATCAAGCCCTACCAGGCCTCCTACACCCTCCTCGCCACCGATTTTGGATCACTTGTTATTCCCTTGGCCCTGGGTTTGTTAAGACCCAGTTTAACAAACTGGGTTTGTTAAACCTCCCCCTCTCCCATGTCCCTCCCCACCCCCAACCGTCGGTCCTTGTTTTCTCCTCCAGATTGTTCATCCAGCCTATCCTATTTAGACAGACCTGCAGAGATAATAACATGCACCAAAAAAGGACAGAGCAAAATCAAGCAACAAAAGAAATCAAAACAAAAACAAAAAAAAATCAAAACAACAACAACAAAAAGCCAATGACAGCAGCAACAACAAAAGAAGAGCCTGTAGTTAGTTCAAGGACTGTTTGTTGGACTCCCTTTTTTTTCCTTTTGTCATTGGTTTTTGTTGTTGTTTTGTTTTCTTTTGTTGCTTTGTTTTGCTATGTCTTGTTTTTGCACATAGTATTATCTCTGTAGGTCTATCTAGATAAGATAAGTGGGATAAACAATCTGGTGGAGAAAACAATGGGACCAATGGTTTGTGGGGGACATGGGAGAGGGAGAGGTGGAGGGAAATGAAGTGGGTGTTAACAAACTCAGGGACAAGGGAACAACAAGTGATCCAAAATCGATGGTGAGGAGGATCTAGGAGGCCTGGTAGTCTGGGGTCTTAAAGACTTGAAGATAAACAAGCAGCCATCTAGCTGAGAACACAGCTCACGTGGAAGAAGCACACCAGCCTGTGTGATCACAAGGTGCCCATAAGATCAGGTATCAAAAAATAAAATATCTTATTGTGAATGAGGGGAAGCGTGGAGTGGAGACCCAAAGCCCACCCAAAGGCAACTGAGTATGTGCTTACAGAAGGGTCTCAAGGTGCAGTATAGCACCGATGAAACATACAACTTTCCTCTAGTTGCTTCTCTCCCCAGCCCCCATTATCATGATCCCAATTCGACCTTACACAT
>NW_022111379.1:31702561-31704174 GCF_000313985.2 Echinops telfairi
TGTAACGAAACACGCCGGTTGGTGTGCAATCATTTCAGGAGGTAGCACATGATCAGGACCCCCTAGGTGATCTGTGGAGACATTCATTTGTGTCTCATTCTTGCTGCAAACTGAGAGGCCCACAGGGGAGCCTCTCTGACCTGAGGGGTGGTTTCCTGTTCCCCTGGGTTGTCAGGGACTTGCTTCCGGCTAGTATTTAGAAACCCTTGTGAGGTGACCTCACCCACTCAAAAAACAAAAAAAAATCCTAACCCACCGTCATCTTGTCAATTCTGATTCTATATTTGATTCCAAGACTGTGAATTCTACAGGATCAGATAGACTAATCCCCCCCCCCCCAGGAACAGCTGGTGGGTTTGAACCCCCAGCCCTGTGGTTAGCAGCCCAGTCCAAACCTCTCAGCCACAGCAAGGCTTTTTGTTTGTCTCAAGGCACTCTCGTCTCACTCTTCATAAAACTTTCTTTTAATCACATAGCCACTTAGTGTAGTCAATGCATGTACTTTGGGCTGGGAAACAGGTCTGAAAGGCCTATTTTTATACACTGCCTTTAGAATGATGTGGCCTGGAGAAGCGCATGCAATGCACCGTTGGTGACGGTTCCTTGGCAGACTTCCTGCTCATTCAGAGATGCCCGAGAAGTAAAATCATCTGGCCACCAAACCATTTTCAGATGTGATGAAACTTTTCCAAATAATCAGCGAAGTGGATGCGATGTTACCATTATGTAGATATTCACCTATGGTGGCAAAGTCACCTCCTTTCTGTGGCCTCTGTTTGGGTTCCTTGCAGAAACACCTGGAAAGATTCTTTCCCCCACTCCCGCCCCACTAAATCCTGAGTTTTACGCCCTTTGCCTTAAAGGGTTTGTTCCTTTTGTTCAGGGGCCTGTTTTCTGGGAAACCACTTGAGCTTTGATATTGTCTGTCTAGCCCTGGGCTGTCACCTGCCCTGTGCTTGGTGCCTTGTGCCCATCTTGCAGGAGTTGGTCAGGAGACTTATGCCAAGAACCGACACCAGCCTACAATGCAAGTGAATTGTCTGTCACCTGCCCAGAAGTGTATGACCAACCCTGCCCCTGACACCAACTTAAACATTACTGGAGAGGAGGACCACCAAGCGGGGCTGAGCACAGTTAACGGCCTCCACAAAAAGCTACCTTCTTTTCCACAAGACCCGAAGAACTGGATGGAGCCTGGCTCCTACTACCGGCAATTCTCATCAAAGATCCTACACCAAAATCCTGATCCAATAGAGGAAACCGCTCATGGATGGAATCCAGACTTTCTGGAGCCCCAGAAGATGGAGACACCCCTGAAACAATTGTTCTGAGATCATCTTTACACCTGGAAACCAAAATGCCCCCGCGGGTCTTAAAACCATACAATAGTTTCACTTCATTCGTTAAGAATGTCCGCCTGAGCTAGACTGGAAAACACAAGCTTCTCTTTCTTGGTATATTTTAATTTGTTCTTTTTCAGTGGCTTGATGTTGTTGCTGTTTTGGTGTACATTGTTGCTTGGTTTTGCTCTGTCTTGTTTTTGTGCATGTTGTTGTCTCCGCAGGCCTGTCTGGATAGGACAGGCTGGATGAACAATCTGGAGGAGAAAACAA
>NW_022111379.1:31706347-31708076 GCF_000313985.2 Echinops telfairi
CTAGGTGGGCCAATCCAGGTGCCAACGCCCACCAAGGTGTACCTCCCCTTCCTGGCCAGAACCCTGAGCCTCTCAGCATGCACGGTGTACCACTCCTTCAAGGGCTGGTAGCTCAGACCTTTGAGCATGTGTAATGGGTGCCCTAGCCCCTAAGCAAGACTACCTAACAACCCCACCACCATGACCCAGTTTTACCCTACAAATCTGGCTAGAGCGGAGAACACACGTTGGTACAGATAAGAGCTCTCGGCACATGGAATTCAGGACACATAAAACCCTCAGGAATAGTAGAGGGAGTAGTGATAGCATGATGGTAGGGGTATGGTCAGGGAGGGGGAAGGGGGAGAAAGGGAGAATCCATTTTAAGGAAGACAATGGACAGTGTAAGATATGAAATAATAATAACAATATATAATTGATCAAGGATTCATGAGGGTGGGAGGGGAGGGAGGGGGAAAAGTGGAGCCGATATCAAGGGCTCAAGTAGAAAGGAAGTGTTTTGGAAAGGACAACATGTACAAATATGCTTGATACAATTGATGTATGGAATGTATAAGAGCTGTAAGCGCCCTCAATAAAAAGATTTTTAAAAAATTGCTGGAGAGCCACAAATACATTTTTACAGATAAATGAACCGATGATCTGATTGATAGCCTTTAAAACGTTTCAGCTTTCGTTCAGAGCCACATTCGTGCACCCATCCTATGGCTCGCAAGCCGCAGTTGGCTGACCGCTGACCTCGACTCTGAATCTGATGAATTGACAGTGGCTGAGGTTTGGTTAGGAAATCTATCTCCTCTCGAGAATCCCAGTTGTGACCCAATTCTTCAAGTATTCAATGTTTTCACTTGATCATCTTCATACTCGTCTTCCTCGAATTGCTTTATTTTCCACACAAACCGTAAGAGCAGGAGAAAAGCTGACTTTTGATGATCAAATGAAAGTGTTAAATCTCTCGGGGGAGAGATATACCTCGGTCCTTGGCTCTGCGCGAGAAAGAATTCACGCTGAAGCCTGGTTTGTGAACCAAGTGGGTTTGCAGAGAATAATAGCAGTTTCAGGTCCTACAGTAAATGGAACACAAGCCAGACAGAGTCCGCGGCACAGCTGCCTGGCTGCTCCGGACTGGAGCCCGGATGTGCAACATTGTGTAGCAGCCGCAGGGAAAGAGCAAAACCTCAGGCCTTTTTAGGGGCCCCGTTGAGAGGCGTGGTCAACAATACTGGTCGACCCCATTGGCTGAATCAAATTCACCTGGCTTAGATGGGCCAATCCAGGTGTAACGGCCCCCCTAGGTGTACCACCCCTTCCTGGCCAGAAGCTCGAACTTCTGAGCATGTGTAATGGACGCCCCTGTCCCAATGCTAGCTACCTAGCTAAAGGTTTGGGAGATACATCTTCAGAGGCCATTAACTATAAACAAAACACAACAAAAACCCAGACCCATGACTATCAAGTTGATTCCAATTCATCACAACCCTGGATAGGGTTTGCAAGGCTGTATAAATCTTTAAAGGAGCAGCGAGCTTCATTCCTCTACCTCAGAGCAAACTGGTGGGTTTGAACTGCTGACCTTGTAGCTAGGAACCCCTTCACCGTCAGTGGCACCAGGCTCAACCAAGAAGAGGATCAGAATTGTGCACAAATGTGGATCTCTAACTTGCCAAGATGACCTCAACTGAATTTTTAGGAAATGGAGCTGATGATAATTTTAATTTTGTTCCCCCCC
>NW_022111379.1:31709498-31710601 GCF_000313985.2 Echinops telfairi
AAGGTCATCAAGCCTAACAAGGTGGCAGTCTGCTTCCACAAAGATTTACCAACTTAGAAACCCTCTGGAGCAGTTTAACTCTGCATTATAGGGTCGCTGAGTAGGAATCAATGCAGTGCCAATGGATTTTGTTTTGTTCAAGGGGTTAGACATGTGCTGTTCATAAAGGGAACACACAACTAGAATTCACTGAGAAATCCACTTTGGGATTGGACCTATGGGGGCTGGTAACTGGCAGTGTTTGGCCACATAAGGAGTTCCCTCCCACCACGCATGTTCAAAGAAGGAGGGGTGGAAGGATTAGAGTTGGGATTTGGCCCTCAGTCCACATGGTTTGTGAGACACCATCTCTGAGCATCTTTCTGGAAAATCTCAATTCTGCTTCCTGGAAACTCAAGCCCAGCTGAATACCCACCAGTGGAAAACAGAGTTATTATTCAGTCAAATCTGACTCATGGCGACCCATGTATGCCAACGAGAACTGTACTCCACAGAGTTTTAATGGCTGACTGTTTTCAAAAGTCGATCTCGAGACCTTTCTGTTAAGGTGCCTCTGGACTGACTTGAACCTCCAACCTTTCAATTAACAGCTGAGCTAAATATTTACACCGTGCCAAGTACTCCTGAATTACCTTTGCTGCTGCTGCTGCTGCTGCTGCTGCTGTTAGATGACCTTGAGTCAGCTCAAATCTGAGCAACCCTAGGTTCAACAGAACAAAGCACCGCCCAGTCCTGCACCACCCTCACAATTGTTGTTTGAGCCCACGGCTGCAGCCTCTGTGTTAGCCTTGATGCACTTCCTCTTTTTTGCTGCCCCTCACTTTCCAAGCACGATGCCCTTTTCCAGAGGCTAGTCTCTCCTGATAATGTGGCTAAAGTAGGGGAGATAGTGTCTCACCTGATGGTGTAGTGGTTACGAGTTGGAAACCACCAGCTGTTCCTAGGGAGAAAGATGAGGCTTTCTACTTCCGCACAGAGTTATAGTCTCAGAAACCCACAAGGGCAGCTCTACCCTGTCTGATAGGGTCACTATGAATCAGAATGGACGTGATGGCAGTGAGTTTGGGTTTTGATTCTTTGGTTGGTTGGTTAGCTGGCTGGCT
>NW_022111379.1:31712208-31718712 GCF_000313985.2 Echinops telfairi
CAACCCTGTGATGTA
Source organism: Echinops telfairi (assembly GCF_000313985.2). Classification (NCBI taxonomy): domain Eukaryota; kingdom Metazoa; phylum Chordata; class Mammalia; order Afrosoricida; family Tenrecidae; genus Echinops; species Echinops telfairi. The sequence continues at coordinate 31,712,224 of NW_022111379.1, forward strand.
GGCATTATCCCCCTCCTGTTTTTTATCACAGCCTTCAGTAAGCATGGTTCACTGAAGAGTGGGGCGTGTGTGTGTGTGTGTGTGTGTGTGTGTGTGTGTGTGTACAGATTCTGAAGGCAGCAGGAGAAATGGGGATATAGGACAAAGGAAGTTTGGGTTCTAACCTGTGTCCATCACTCAGTTCTGTCGGATGTTTCCGTTTCCGGTGATTGATGGTCTAGGTCCCCTCTCTGGTGTGAGCAAACCTCTGGGCTTTCTGTTTTGTCTCCAAACAACCGATAGTTGTGTTACTTCTCTCCTCTCTCTGGGAGCAACTTCAGTAAACGCCTCTGGTGATCATTATGTGGACAAAGACTTTTCAATAGGAATAAAGATGTCCTGTTCCGGGAATCTCCCTGCCTCGTGGTGGCTCGGAACAGATGGCTTGAGTAACAATACCCAGCTATACTCTGCCTCCCTCTCAGTGAATCCAAACCCTACTGGGCAGGTACTTTCTCTCCCATCCAGTTTTACAGATGAAGAAACCGAGAGACCAAGAAATGAAAGGCCTTGCTCAGAATCACAAAGCCAGCCAGTGGGGGTGTTGGGACTTGAAGGCTAACAGCTCTGTCTACACTCCTAGGCACTCTGGGGTGGCGAGAGAGGGCAGGGGATGCTCCACCATCTTCTCATTGGATGGAAGTCCATCACCCGGTTGGGAGTAGCTGCCGTTTCTCTCACTCAAGCCAATCCTCACACAGCAGAACGAGGTGCTGCCTGGCACTCCGCCATCCCTCTGAGGGGTGTGGAGTGGGTCATCGGGATCCCTGGGCTCATGCGTGTCACCACCAAGTGTCACAGCAGCACGGGACCTGGCACGGACTGGCCGGTGGTGCTTGGGTGTGGTCAGAGGCATCAATCAGGAATCAAACCCGGTCTCCCCCAAGAATGGTGAGGCCACTAGTGCTGAACCACACAATAGCTGGCCACAAAGGGTGGCTTTGGACCTGCCTCAGAGACCTCTTTCCCTACTCCTCCACTTCCTGACGGAGCCCACCTAATCTCCTCCCCCTCCTCAGCCCTGTGTTTCCATGGAGTATAAATCTAGCTTCCCCCTTATTTGCCTGACTCCAGAATCTTGACTCCGGGCCCCCAGCTGTCCTGCGGTCTGCCTCTTCTTGTACACAAAGCCTTTGTCTTGTTATGCAAATGACCACGTTTGGCCCATAAAAGTTCTGGCCTAAACGGGAGGTGGAGAGAGAATGCCTCATGGAAAATTATAGAAATGCATTTCTTTGTATTTGAATACTTCCAGGACCTCATTTTGGCAGCAAATCCGCCCCGGGCCAGATCCCAGCATCCTTTGCCTCATTTTTGGATGGAGGCGGTAGGTGGTAAAGCCTACAAAATACAGGCTCCTTCTCAGAACAGTGTTTGGAAGTTGGACAGAGGAACACACAGAGCCACTTGTGTGCAAATAAACTTATCAAAATGTCTGTGAAGCGATAATATGAGGTGCGTCTTTATTCGCATGGAAATAACAAGATCCAACAAGGTATAATCCCTGTAATTTTCAGGGCGCGAGGAGCAAACACCCTCGCTGCAGACAGCTCAATGAAGATGTCGGTACCTGGGCTTTTGCAGGCACCGCTCCCACTGGCCAGGTAAAGGAGACGCTGGCCTACAGCCAGAGGTTAGGGAAGTGAAGATGTCAGCGGCCGGGCCTTCTAGCCGTCAGGCCTTCTAACTGCCATAACCAGTTACAGTCTCGGAAACCCACCAGAAAGGGTCACTATGAGTCAGCATGACTCAATGGCAGCAAGTTTGTCTTTTGTTTTTTAATCATTTTATTGGAGGCTCTTACAGCTCTTATCACAATCCATACATCCACCCACTGTGTCAAGCACCTTTGTACATATGTTGCCATCATCATTTTCAAAACATTTTCTTTCTACTTGAGCCCTTGGTATCAGCTCATTTCCCCCTCCCCCAACCTCTCTCCCTCAGAAGTTCTTGAATATATATATATATTTCCATGTCTTACACCAACTGCTGTCTCCCTTCACCATTTTTCTGTGTCCGTCCCCCTGGAAGGGGGAACGAACCAGTCACAATGATCAGCAGTGAGTTTTGAGTTTTATAACATCTCTATGTATCAGAATTGACTCAAGGGCCAAGGGAGTTCTGCCTCCTGGTAAGGTAAGGTGTTTGTGAAGTTCCGGTCCTGGTAGCTGACTCTCCATGAATGCTCATTTCATTGCATGCCTGCCCCTGTGCCCAGCTGGTTGCCTGCAATCGCTCACTTCATTTTCGGTGTAAGGTAGGTTGTGTTGCCACTCTTATCCAGAAGAAGGAACCCTGGTGGCACAACGGGTTAAGTGCTGGGCTGCTAATTAAAAGGTCAGTGGTTTAAACCCACCAGCAGCTCTTCAGGAGAAAAAGGAGGCAGTCTGTTTCTGTAGAGGTTTACAGCCTCAAAGCCCGATGGAGCAATTCTGCTCTGACCTTGAGGGTCACTGTGAATTGGAAAGTGTTTGGTTGGGGGCTAACACAGAGGTGGAAAGCCAGGCTCAGAGACAGGGAATGAGCTGTCTGTCCGTGCCTGCAGGTTTGCCTCATGCCCTTGACTTTCCTCTAAACTACACTGCATCATCCACCCTAATTAGGCCTTTCCATCTTGGTGTGAGATGACTTCTGATGAAGTCATGATAATAACAGTAATGATGATAATCGTCAGTAATGGCTAATTTAATTGCTTTAGTTATTCAACCCCTGCTCTAAAGGCTTACCTCAGGTCACCTTCCCAACAATCCAATGAAGTAGCCTGGTGACATAGTGGACTACGAATCGGGCTGCTAAACGCAAGGTTAACTGTTCAAACCCACCAGCCACTCCTCTGGAGAAAACAGAGCCTTTCTGCTCCCGTAAAGATGAGTTCAGTTCATAGGGTCGCCACGAGTTGGGAACAACTTGATGGCCGTGAGTTTGGTAGGTTTCTTGGTGCACAACCCTGTGATGTAGGCATTATCCCCCTCCTGTCTGAGATGATGAGACTGAAGCCCAGAAAAGTGCAATCATTTGCTTACTATCTCACAGCCAGTTTTATGTCTGTTTGTTTAGTTCTTCCATTGAAGTTGGTCATATAACTGGGGAGGTGCATAATTCCTCAAGGTCGAGGTCAGTGAATTTTCACATGAACACACTCGTCCACCCGCTACTTAGACCAAGAAAGAGTATGTTATCAGCACCCAGAGGCTCCTCGTGTCACCTCCTGGCCATTACCTCCCCATGGGTTCCATGATCCCAGCTCCTGTCATCTTGATTAGTTTGACTTGTTTTGGAACTTCATGTAAGTATTCCCTCACACTTGACCGCCAAGCCATGGAGGCCTTGTAATCGCCCTGGCAATACCTAAATGTTCATGAGCAGCCATCTGAGGTGAACCCAGTCAGTGGTCTCTCTGCATCCAGAGGAAAGAAAGGTGATCAAAACCAAAAGACCTCAGGAAACAATTAGAATAATGGACTAGTAGAACCACGCCACCATCAGTCTCCGTGACCTGAAGAACTAGATGGTGCCCAGCTACCAGTGCTCTGAAAGGAAGGGATCGCATCAGAAGGTCCTAAATAGATAAGAGTGGGAGAGAAATTCCAAACAAAACTCAAAATCATAAAAGATACCAGGCTCACTGGTTGGCTGGAGACTATGGCCCTTAGTCACCCTTCAGGTCTGAAACTGAGCTCACTTCTGTGGTAGAGTAATCAGCCCTTCAAGGGCAGCATCGACCCAAGGGAAAAGTTCAGAAAGGTTCGGAAAAAAGGAGACCCGGAAGCAGGAAACCCAAGAAGGAAGAGGGTTGAGCGATGGCCCATTGAGGGTGTTGCAATCGATGAGTTGACACGAAATGTGTAAGGAGTGTTGAATGTACAACTGCTGATCTGCTCTGTAAGCCTTCACCCAAGTGATAATAATAATGAGTGGGCAGGTTTAAAACAACACCTTACATTGATATACCTCTTTTTAAAAAATTGAAATTCATTTTCAGGCGGTAAAATTGAGCAACTGTGACCCCCTGGGGATTTTCCTGAGGCCCCATGCCAACGCACGGAGTAAAGAGGCGGCTGGAGGATGCCACTGAGCTGCACATGGAAAAATAGTGAAACGCCACATGTCGGGCATTTGTGCATCACAATTAAGTTAGAAAACAAAAGCAGGGTTCTAGCCCAGCTCCTTAGGGGTGTCTCATCCCCTGAGCCTGGATTTCTGCTATGAAGCCAGGCAGAACATTCCATATGCAGGGATTTTTTTAATCCTAAATAAATGGTCCCATTTACCCTAACTGGTCCCAAACTTCCCATCAAAAGCCTTTTCCTAGCCAATGGAGAGCCGCCATCTATTCCAAAGACCCTCCTCCCCCAACAGCACCGCCGCCTCCAGCTGCATCAGCTCTCGGTGTAAAGACCCTCCTCATAGTCCCTGTACTTGTTGTTCCTCTGCGGATGAGCAGCAGCCCTTCCCCAGACACCTGCTTGGCTCTCTCCTTCATGCCCCAGTGTCACGGCCTGGCTGACACTGCTTCCTGGCTCCCCTTCCTAAGCAACACACCCACCACTTGATTGCTATGCCTTTTGTTCGGGTTACTTCTAACACTGGATAGTATGTTGTTGTTGTCCAGTTGGCCCCCAAGTCATGGCGGGCCCCATGCACCGCCAAATGCAACTGTCGTGATCCATAGGGCTTTCACTGGCTGAGTTTTAGGGAGTAGCTTGCCAGGCCTTTCTTCCAAGCCTGTCTCAGTCTGGAAGCTACACTGAAGGCTGTTTGCATCATAGCAACCCATCACAGACAGCTGAGCAGGAAGTGTCATTGGCTGGGAATCCAACCCAGGTTTCCCTCATGGAAGGTGAGGATTCTACCCTGCTCCTTACTTAAAACTATAATCTGTGTCTCTGGGGGAAAACAAAACCCCAAAGCCAGACTCTCTGGCAACGAGTTTACTATGCGGACATATAGTAACCATATAGGACAGTGTAGAACTGCTCCTATGGATTTCCAAGACTGTAACTCTTTACAGGAGTAGAAAGCCCCATCTTTCTCCCTATATTTGTGAAGGTTAAGTAAAAAATATTGCTAGCAGGGTTCCCATGCAGACATGCATGAGTTTATCCCAAACCAAACACGTCTAAACATGTCTCGCTGATCAGTGTGTGGATAGAAATGTTCTCTGCGCAGTATATTGCCTTAGTCTCTTTGGTAGCTGTTTGCTGCCACCGAGTTGCTTCCTACCCATAGTGACTTTATGCCCAACAGAACGGAACCCTGCACGGTCCTGCGCTAGCCTCACCACGGTTTCTAGGCCTGAGCCCGTTGTGGCAGCCACTATGTCAGTCTGTCTCGTTGAGGGTCTCCCTCTTTTTCACTGTCCCCCCACCAAGCTGATGCCCTTCTCCAGGGAGTGGTTTCTCCTGACAGCATGCCATCCTTGCCTCTCAGGAGCACTCTGGCTGGACTGCTTCTAAGACAGATGGGCTTGTCTTTTGAGAAGTCCGTGGTACTTCCAATATTCTTCTCCAGCAACACAATTCAAATGCATTGATTCTACTTCAGACGTCTTTAGTCGATGTCCAACATTCACATGCCCATGAGGCAACTGAAATTACTGTGGCCTGGGTCAGGAGCACCTTAGTCCTCAAAGTAACATCCTTGCTTTTCAATACTCCAAAGAGGTCTTGGGCAGCAGATTTACATAATACAACTCATGTACAACTTTTGATCTCCTGACCGCTGCTCCCATGAGCATTGACTGTGAGTCCAAGCAAGACAACATCCTTGACACCGTAACCTTTTCTCCTTTTATCCTGATGCTGCTTACTGATCCAGTGGTGAGGATCTTGGCCTTCCTTACATTGAATCATAATCCATACTGAAGGCTATAATCCTTGATCTTCATCAGCAAGTGCTTCAAGTCCTCCTTGCTTTCAGCAAGCAAGGTTGTGCTATCTGCATATCACAGGTTGTTAATTAACCTTCCTCCACATTCTTCTGATGGCACACGCTTCATAAAATCCAGCTTCTCGGATGATTTGCTCAGCATACCGATTGAGTAAGTATGGTGAGAGGATACAACCCCGATGCACACCTTTTGTGATTTGAAAACATGCAGCAATCCCTTGTTCTGTCTGCATTACTGCCTCTCCATCCATATACAAGTTCCGAATGAACACAATGAAGTGTCTTGGAATTCCCGTTCTCCTGAAGGTGATCCACAGTTGGTGATCCACACAGTCAATAAACACAAGTCAACAGCTTTCTGGGATTCTCTGCTTTGAGTCAAGATTCATCATTCACCGTCGAAGTTCCACATCCTCTTCTGAATCCAGTCGGGACCTCGTACTGCTGCAATCATTGTTGGGAGATTTTCAGCAACATTTTACTGGCATGTGATATCAGTGATATTGTTCTATAGCTTGAGTGTTCTCTTTCGGGTTCTTTGTAGAAACGGATACTTTT
>NW_022111379.1:31720114-31728399 GCF_000313985.2 Echinops telfairi
AGCACTGGGTTGGGATGTTTTCTTGCTGCACAGTTAACCTTTATATAAAACTCTCTCTTTTACATGAGTTTCTGTGGAGTTGTTTCTCTAAAGTACTTAGACTAATCCATATATATATTATATTCACATATATATGCCATATCAGTGTAAGCTTTGTACTAAACCTATTCCCTTATTGTTATTACTGTGAATTAGATAGCGGTCTAGAGAACAGATCGTCCATTTTACATTTAAGAATTTGTGAACGTTTTGTGTCAACTCATCACTTGCAATCCCCTCGAGGTGCCTCACTTGTCCCACTTCTTCCCTCTGTCTCCGCTTTCCATTCCTCTTTTTTCCTAACCCACCTCAACTGCGCCCTGGGGAGAATGCTGCCCTTTGGCTCTTAAAGGGCTGATTATTCTACCACAGAGGTGAGTTCCGTTCCAGACCTGAAAGGTAAGGGCCGTAGGCTCTTGAGTCCCTCTCCTCTAACAAACCAGTATGTGTGACAGCGTGTGAGATTCTGAGTTTGGTTCAAATTTCCTCCTACTTTACCCAGGACCTTCTAGTGTGGTCCTTTTCAGAACACTTGGGGGTGGTCGCCGGGCACCATCTAGTTCTTCAGGTCTCAGGGTCATGGAGACCGATGTTTGCACGACCCATCAGTCCATGAGCATTGAAGATCAAAGGTGCTACTCACCGAACAGGACTTAGAACATTATCTCTGTGAACTACATCGTCAATCGGAGTTCCCCCCCAAGGATGCCCAAGATGCCATTTGACATTGCACAAATTACAGACCAGGCACTTCATTGGGAAAGGGTTGGATAGAAGGAAATCCCCCAGGATTATATAGACTGAGATGGAGAATGGTATATTGAGAAAGGATAGCTTTGCATTTGAATGCTTTTTGTTTAATAAAGGTGTTGATGATTTTGTAGCAATACTTTCTGACTCACCCTTCAATTTGTTGGTGGCCTGTCTCCCTCCACTAGGCTGTATGTACCCTGGGGCCAAAATCTTGCTTGGCTCACTGCTGTCTTCCCAGAGCCAATGTGTGGTCCACATGCTGCAGGTGCTCAATAAACCTTGAATGAATCAGCACAAACTTCCCCCTTCATGGAAATACAAGTAGCCTGCACAGGAGAAGGGTAGGTAGCACTGAAAGGTAGTGCTGTGAGCTCCCCAGCCAGGGTCTGGCCTTGACCCTAACAAAAGCCATGGGTTTCAGGGAAAGAGGTCAAAAGGCAGGGAGGAAGCTCACCTGCTGGACCGAGACCAAGTATTTCCTTCCTCTCTCTCATTCCCTACCTCAGGCTACCCCCGCCCCCACTTTCCAGCTAGCTGAGGGAGGTGACCTGCCCCAAAGCATCAGAGAGGCGAACCAGCCATGTCCCCAGAGGTGACAATGGGGTTCCTGTGTGCTGCAGGTGGTTGGGGAGGGCCTGGGCATAGGCAAATGAGCTGGCACACACACATATAGGGGTGTGGGGCTGCTGGGGCACCACTTTGCTCCAGGGCTAGGTCAGCATGGAAGGCAGCTTGCAGCAGGTCAGCTCAGGGAGGGAGTCCGAAGGGATGAGGGACAAGCAGGCCCTGGGGGACCTCCAGATGCTGGCCCTGAAGTGGTTCACGGAGACGCAGGCCCCCCTCATTCTGCAGAACGGCATCCTGCCCCCCTGGTTTCATGGATTCATCACCCGCAAGTAAGGCCGCCCTGTCCAAGTGTCCAGCGGAGTCCACCTTCCCGAGGGCGGAAAGAACGGTCTGGGGACTCACCCTGGGCTGGAGAGGGGTCCCACGGGGCAGTGAGGGTGAAGGGACAGTGCGCTGAGCGCCACTGCCTTGCAGCCATTCCCACGGGACGGGTGGGCGAGGGCTCTACCCCTACTCTCAGTCCAGGTCTAGGTGGGCTGGGGCTGCCAGGCCGCCAAAAGGACAGGATGGAGGACAGGTGGGAGTAGGAAGTGTCCAACCCTGATGAAGAAGTAGGTAGGTCACATCGTTTATCACCCAGACCAGGTCACTAGTAGTGGGTCAAGCAGGACAAGGGCTGCCACTGGAGGGCCATCCCAGGCTAACCTGGATGAATGGCTACCCCCTAGGGCAAGATGTGGGGTTTGGCTTTCTGACGCACCTGGCAGTGAGCCCGGGCCGGCTCAGAGGGCCACCACCTTCCAGGCCACAGGGCCTGGCACTTCACTGACTGCTCAGCTGTCATCGTCTCTAAAGCTTTAATACTCTTTTAACAAGCGCCCCAGAATTCTTACTTTGCCCTGGCCCTGACAAATTATGTAGCTGGCCAGTGTTGGGTGAGAGAATACATGGTCGCTGTACTGCTATAATTTTCCACCATGTCCTCATATACCTGGCACCTTGTGGAAACATTCAGAGCATCCTGGGCTTCAAGGAGACAATGCCAGGCCCGACAGCACCCCCTTCTCCCAGAAACTCTCATGGCATCTACATTCCTGCGCAGTAGTTCCAAAGCAGGGACCATCACCCTCCCCGCAAATCTAAAACTCTCCGCTCGTGGTTTGTCCTTCTTGCTACCTCTGTCCCGGCTGGTCACAAGTGTGAGGTAGGGTCAGCAGCTGGTGTGCATGCCTGCAGTGAGGCTGATGGAAGTGACCCCCACACTTGGTCGCCTGGCTTACAAGAGCGATATCACTGCAGTTCCATGAGGGAGAAGATGATCTTTTCAACGAGCAATTGCTGAAGCAATTGGATAGCCCATGGAGCAGGGGAAGAGACCCCTACCTCACACTGTGCAGTCCCTGTGCTGCAGTTCGTACTCAGCCTTGGCTGCCTGGCCTGGTTCGGGTGAACCCAGACAGGTCACGGGCTGAGCTCTGACAGGCACAGACCCACTGAGGTTCAGAGGGGACCTCCCTGTGGAGCTCTGTGCGTCGGGTCTGGGGGCCAGCAGGGATTCTGGGGAAGAGCTAAGTTCTGCTGGTGTTAAGAGCCCAGAGCCCAGCTAATAGCATTTCCTCTGCCCAGGCAGTCGGAGCAGCTACTCAGGGACAAAGCTCTTGGCTCCTTCCTCATCCGCCTCAGTGACCGGACCACAGGCTACATCTTGTCTTACAGGTAAGATGGAATGCCTTCCATAAGGTAGCTGAAGGGCTCAGGCACCTATAACCAAGCCTTGCAGATGAACACAACCCCCCACCCACGCACACACCAACCCACACTGCCTGGCTCTCCCTGGGCCCCCACTCCCTCACTCCTCATTGGTCATCCTTTGGCAATGCTCAATAGACCAGTCCAGAGCACTGGTGCAGTGCTGGGAATGAGACCTCGGCCCTGGGGTGGGGGAGGTGGAGGGTGGAGAACAGGCAAAACAGCCTCGCCCACCCCCCCCCCACCCCCGAGCAAAGTGTCATAGATGTGAACTTTGAGCCCAGGAGAGAAGCACAGCAATCTGCTAGGCAGAAAAGGGGATGTGGCTTAGGCTTATGGAGATATGGAAAACTAGGGTGTTAGGGGGAACCTTGGGTGCAGCAGGATCCTGGTTCCTATGGAAAAGTGCCTGGAGAGGTGGGCAGGGCCAGCCCAAGACAGCGTTAGATGCCTAGCTCAGTCTGGAGACAGCACAGGGCCCTGTACGGCCAGATTCACATCTTGCTATGGTCCTGGAATGGAGGGCAGGAAGAAGAAGACAAGACAGTCGGGGACAGGTACAGTCGGCTGGATGTTGGGCTAGACTCAAACAACCAAACTCACCACCATGCTGACTCATAGCAACCCTACAGGACAGGGTAGAACGGCCCCTGTGAGTTTCTGAGACTGTAACTCTTCATGGGAGTAGAAAGCCCCATCTTTCTCTTGAGAAGCACCTGGTGGCTTCAAACTGCTGACCTTGAGGATTACAGCCCAATGAGTAACACTACACCACTGGGGCTCCCGCTGGACCGAGTAGTGGGGATAAATGGAGGAAACAAGAAGGCAGAAGTGGTGACGTAGCCTCCTGTACAGAGAGGAGTTGGTTAGGGGAAGGCAGGGGGAGGAGAGTACTCCTCCAGGCATAGGGGAAGCCAGGACTCTAAGGCTTCAGACTAGAGCTGAAGCACTGTGGCTTCAGACTCAGAACTATTCCATACTCAGACGACCTGAGTTCAAATCCTAACCTTGGGCAAGTCTCTTTGCTTCTGTTCCGGGTTTCCTTATCTGTAAAATGGGAATCTAATAGTACCCACTTCAGAGGACTGCTGGAAGAGTTTGGTGAAATGTACACATTTAAAAGTAGTTGGCACGGTGTGTGAACTGTAGTCGGTACTCGATAAATGCTAGTTATTACTGCTGCCCTGGTGGCAGTGTGGTTACGCATGGGACGGAGAACCGCAAGGTCTCCAGTTTAAAACCCTGCCCTACTCTGTGGGAAGAAGATGAGTTACAACCTCAGAAACGCACGGGGGCAGGCCCACCCTGTCCTGTAGGGTCATGATGACTCAGCAGGGACTCAGCGTGAATCACATGATTAAGCTGTTGTTATTCTTGTGGCAGATACTGGGCTAGGCATTTTGAAAGAGACAAACTCGGTTGTTTTCCGATGAGTTTTCAACATTAGGTCCTTGTAAAAAATAGAACTGGGCAAAATGTCTATTTACAAAAGAAATCAAAATGAAGTTGTTCAAAGATACACAAAACAGACCATTGGAGCAGAGGAGAGTCCAGAAACAATCCCCCACCTTTGATCACCTGATTTACAAGAGAGGAGTCACTGTGATCCAATGGCAGAGAGGCTGATCTCTCAGTAAGTGATGCGGAGGAAACAGGATAGTCACAAACAGGCAGTGGGGGGTGGGGAAACGAAAGTCACCTTATAAGGTCCTGGCATGTGGCACGGTTTGATCCTGTTTGTATTTAAAATTTTGATATTTTGTTTCACGTGGAGTTTTTTGCATTTTTTTAATTGATCATTTAATTGGGGGGGTTATAAATCTTATGACAATCCATCATTCAATTGTGTTAAGCACACTTGTATCTATGTTGCCATCAACATTTTCAAAACATTTTCTTTCTACTTGAGCCTTTGGTATCAGTTCCTCTTTTTCCCCTCCGTGCATTAATTCTTCGATCACCTGAGTCTGTAAAGATTGCATCCAAATATTCGTGATCGTGCTTGCCGTTGTTCCTAGGTGCTGTTGACTTGGTTCTGACCCATGGAGACCAAACACTGCCTGGTCCCGCCTTCCTCACGTCTTTCCTAGGTTCAGCCCTTTGTGGCAGCCACCGAGTCAATCCATCTTGATGAGGGTCTTCTGCTTTTTCGAGGACCCTCTACTTGACCAAGCATCATGTCCCTCCTGATAGCATGTCCGAAGTACACGAGGTGCAGTCTTGATATCCTTGCTGCTCAAGAACATCCCAGCTGTGCTTCTTCAAGAGCGATGTGTTCTTCTGGCAGTCCATTGTATGTTTAATATTCGTTGCCAACACCATAATTGAAACACATCCATTCTTCCTCTTCCTTATTCACTGTCTAGCGTTTGCACGCGTGTGTTGTTATTGTGGTGTGGTGCCATTGAGCCGATTCCGACTCAGAACAAAACACCGCCTGGCCCCATGCCATCCTCCCAAATGTTGTGTTTGAATCCACTTGTGTCAGTCCATCTCATGGAGGGGGTTCCACTTTTTTGATGACCCTGTACTTCACCAATCATAAATAATATCCTTTTCTCGGAATTGGTCTCTCTTAATAATATGTCCAATGAAGTTTTCTTCTGGCATACAGATGAAGTGAGATGAATTCTTCTGGGATCGTGGCTTGGGGTCAGGTGCTTCTTAGCCCTCAAAGGGACATCTTGCTTTTTATATCAGATTTGCCCCGTATAAAGGGTCATCTGATTCTACTGCTGCTTCTGTGGGCACTGGTCGCACTGCCATGCTTTGCTCCCGTTGTCCTGATGCTGCTTATTTGTCCACTTGTGGTAAAAAACCATATATTTTAACGTTGGGGTATATAATGCATACTGATAGCTGTAGTGATCTTCATCAGCAAGTGCTTCAGCAAGCAGGCACATTATTAATGACTTGTACAGCCCAGTTTCCTGGAGTATTTGCCCAGGATGGAAACTGAACAAGTATGGTGAAGGGATACACCCTAATACACACCTTTCCTGGTTTCAAAGTCCACATTACCCCTTCTTCTATGCAAACAACTGCCTCTTGGTGGAGGTGCAGGTTCCATGAGGGCACAATTAACTTCTCGGGAATGTCCAGTCTTCTCATTGTTGTCCAGAATTTGTTAGGATCCACACAAACGCCTTTGAGTTGTCAGTAACCCACAGGGCAGCGTTTTCATAGTATCCTCTGCTCTCAGCAGCCAGGATTCCTCTAGCACCGCTACAACATCCCTCCTCCATGGCCCCTTCTAAACATCCCCCCTCCATGGCCTCTTCTAAATCTGGCTTGATGCGTGTCTGGCAGTTTCTGGCAGGTATTGTTACAACCTTTTTTTTTTTTTTTTTAATTAGCTTCAGCAAAATTTTATTTGCCTGTAATATGAATGCTATGGTTCAATAATGTCCACATTCTGTTGGATCACCTTTCTTTGGGATTGGTACTGATATGGAACTCTTTCAGTCAGTTGACCAGTAAACTGTCTTCTAAATTTCTTGGTGTACATGAGTGAGTGCTTTTAGAAGTGCAACCATTTGCTGAAACATCTCAATTGGTATCCCACCAATTCCTGGAGCCTTGTTTTCAGCCAATGCCTCCAGGGCCGCTTGGACTTCTTCAATATTATCCATTTTCGATCACATGCTACCTCCCAAAATGCCTGAGTTTTTTTTGGTCCAGTTTGAGTTCTTTTGGGTACAGTGACTATGTAATCTTCCCATTCTCTTTCGCTGCTTCCTGTAGTGTTCAATATTTTGCCATACGATCCTTCAGTGTTGAACCTGAGGCTTGGGTTTTTCCTTCGGTTCCTTCAACTGAGAAGTGGCATGCATGTTCTTCCCGTCACACATTTCATTACAGTAATTTGCCTTCGTAAGATGCCTTTGTCTTTGAAATCTGTTCAACGTTACATAATTTCTTTCCAGACCCTCTGACCTCTGTCCTTGGGTGAATGCTGCCCCTTGGATCTCAAAGTGTTCATTATTCTAATCTGTGTGCGTCTCACTTACGTTTCGTTCCCCGTACAGACTGGTATAGCATTTGGCTGAAAATTGAGCCATCGGGTGAGCTCACTTCTAGACCTGAAGGGTGACTAAGGACCACAGACTTGGGAGCCCCATCATCTCTATCCTACCAGTAAACCTAATCTTTTTAGTAGCTTTCAGTTTCATTCCACATTTTCCTTTCATTCTATCCAGGGCCTTTTAATTTGATCCTTTGCAGAGTTCTGCTCCCTCTAACTTTCAAAAGCAAGTTTGAGTTTCTTCTGACATCTATTTTGGCATGTTCTTTCTGTCCTATCTTTTCAGTTCCCCTTCATTTCCTTCGTGTGGGATCTCCTTAGTGCCACCCCACAACACTTCTGGTCTCTGGTCCTCCGTGGTCAACGTGTCAAATCTGCCCTTGGGATGGTCTTTAAAAATCAGACAGGAAATGCTCAAGGTCATACTTGGCTTCCTAGACTTGATTCAATTTTCTTGGGCTTCAACTTGAACTTGCCTACGAACAACTGATGATCTGCCCCACGGTCAGCCGCTGACTGATGACAATGAGCTTCTCCATCGTCTCTTTGCTACAGATGCCGTCAATTTGATTCTGGTCTTGTCCATTTGGTGACGTCCACACGTGTAGTCACCATTTATGTTGCTGAAAAGGCCTTTCCAATTAATAGGTTGTTGGTTTTGCCAAATGTTGCCATGTGATCTCTGTTGTTTTTAAATTTTATTTATTAATAAATCATTTTGCTTCTTATGACTAAAATAAATAAATGATTTTGTAGGGGGCTCTTACAGCTCTTATAAAAATCCATTCTTCATTTTTTCAAACACATTTATTTGTACATGTGTTGCCATCATCTTCAAAATATTTTCTGCTTGAGCCTTTGATATCAGGTCCCCTTTTTTCCCTCCCATCCTCATGAACCCCTGATAAATTATTATTTTCTTATCGCCCACGTCTGTTGTTTGTCTCCCTCAGGTGGGGTAGTCGGTTCTCCATTTCTTCCTCTTCTCCCCCACCCTCATGGTATTGCTACTCCCATTACTGTCCCTGAGGGGTTTATTTGTACTGGATTCTGTGTGTCCAGAGCTCTTATCTGTACCAGTGTACATATCTAGCTGGATTTGTAAGGTAGAACTGGGGTCATGATAGCGGGGGAGAGAAAGCTTTAAAGAACT
>NW_022111379.1:31729157-31739813 GCF_000313985.2 Echinops telfairi
ATGGATGGATGGATTGTAATAAGAGTTGTATGAGGCCCCAATAAAATGATTTAAAAAAAGAACTAGAGGAATGTTTGGGTTCCGTTGGTGCTATGGTACACCCTGGCTGACTTGTTCTTTTCTTGTGACCCTTCTGTGAGGGAATGTCCAGTTTTCTACAGATGGGCTGTGGGTCTCCTCTCCAACCCCCATAATTTGCATCAATATTTTTGTTTGTTTGGGATCTTCTGATGTCTGATACCTGATCCTGTTGACACCTCATGATCGATCACACAGGCTGGTGTGCTTCTTCCATGTGGGCTTATTGCTTCTCTGCTAGATGGCTACTTGTTTAACTTCAAGCCTTTAAGACCCCAGAGCTCTATCTTGTGATAGCGGGGCACCATCAGCTTTCTTCACATTAGCTTATGCACCCATTTTTGTCTTCAGCGATCATGTCAGGAAGGTGAAATCACAGAATGCCAGTTTATTAGAACAGAGTTCTTGCGTTGAGGGAGTACTTGAGTGGAGACCCAATGCCCATCTACTACCTTAATCCTTAATATTTAAATATATATACATAGACCTATGTTCCTATGACTATATTTATATATTAATATATTTACATATGGGCATGCCTATATTTGTACCTCTATAAGTGTCTTTTGCTTTCTAGTTCTTTCCTCTCCTTTTACTCTCCCCGTCCCGCTATCATGTTTGATCTTCATTGGACTCTCAGTACTTTCTCTCAGCTACATTGCACGTGATCAAACCCCACCAGGCATTCTATGTCCTACTCACCTCTGATTTTAGGTCTCTTATTGTTCCCTTCTTTCCTGCCCCCCACCCCCTTTCTCCCACCTCCTCCTCTCCCATGTCCCCCTGGAGCCATTGGTCCTGTTATTTTCTCCTTGGGACTGGTTATCCTGCCTGTCTCATATGGAGAGACAAGAGAAAAAGAAAAAGAAGGGGGTGGTGGCTATAAATAGTTCCAGGTCTGTCTGCTGACCCTTCTGATCATTTTCTAACCGGATCTGGTGAAGTGCACGCCCTGCCCACCAGTTCCAAAGTCTATTTTCGTTAGTCCTCATGGACATCATTGCTGGGCTCCCCTTGCTGCTGTGTTGCACTCCCTTTGTGTTTTGCTCCAGTGGGGGGCAGGGGTATCCAACTGGGCACAATACCGGCACTGTCTCCAGTGCCGCCTGCTCCCCATGGAGGGTCAGTGAGGGTCCGCTCTTTCATCACCAAGGCTAGATTTTCCGATGGATGCGTCTTCACTTCCAACTTTCTCATTCCAATCACCAGTAGCTATCATGCATCTTGATCTCATGTTTGATCCATTTTATCTTGGTGACTGGGGGTCTTTTGGGTCCCCTTCTTCAATTTCGTGTCCAGGGAGGGCTGCACTTGCCTCACCCTAGATCTACCAGAGCGGGCGTAGGATAAGTACTTCTCAGGAACTCGGAGCTCCTGGCCTTGAACCTAGTTCCCCAAGCCTCCACAACTCGCTTTCAGGATTGGGTTGGCCAGTGACCTTGTCTCGTGCCAGCTCCTTACAGCAGCTCAGCCTGGAGCTCCAGCTCACAAGCCCTTGTGTTGCAGGGGCAGCGACCGCTGCCGGCATTTTGTCATCAACCAGCTCCCCAACCGGCGCTACCTCATCTCTGGGGACACCCACAGTCATAGCAGTCTAGCTGAGCTCGTGTGCCATTACCAGGAGGAGCAGCTGGAGCCCTTTGGGGAGACCCTGGCTGCCGCCTGCCCCCGGGTAGGCCTGCTGCCCCACTTCCCCAGGGAGAGGGTGGCAGGGCAGCATGCCCGGGTCCCAGGCTGTCCATCATTTGCCCACGTGCCTCTTATCACTTCCCTCTTTCCTGGGGGCATTCCCTGCAGGACCAGGGTCCTTTCCTGGAAGGAGAGACTGAGGCAGCATCTTACTTGGGGTCAGGGAGGAGGTCTTGGTCCCCCTCCAGCAGTCCCTGGAAGGTGCCTGAAGGGTGGCCTGGGGCTTATGACCTCATGTCTGCCGTAACGACCCTTCCCCCCACAGCTGGAGGACGACGATTTGTATGATGCCATCACCGTGGGCCTCCCCCAGATCAACTCGGGCCTGGAAAGTCAACCCATCACCACGGCTCCCCCCACATCGGCCCCAAAGCAAGCTGCGGGGCCTTGCCCTGCTTCCAAAGCCCAGGTCTCCTTCCTGCACACAAAGAAGGGCTGCTGGGAGAGCCCCTGGAAGCCCTCTGAGGATGGCAGCATGGAGGTGAGGAGGGGTCTGGGCCCCCAGGTTCCAGGTCGCCAGCCAGCCAGGAGACAGTCGGGCCTGACAAGTCCTGCTGGCCATCCCTCCCGCCCCAGAGTAGCATTCCCAGTGGGTCCACAGCAACCCCAGGCCTGCTGGATTCGGTCCGGGGCTTGATTGGTTCCACATGTTGCTCAGGTTGTGTGGTTTCGGGCAAGTCACTGGATCTCCCTGAGCCTCCGTTTCCCATTGCTAAAATCACACGGGGCTTGGCTGAAAAGATACAAAAAAACTGAAAAAATCTCTGGTAGCTGCCGAGCAGGTGCGTGTGAGTCAGTATCTTATCGTCGTCCTTCACAGCACCTCACAGGAGGGACTCAGGGAGCGACTGAAATATGTGCTGGGCTCCCCAAGACTCTCCCCAGGGGTTCTGCTGCCCCTCTCCTTTTCTCACTCCTCTCTGGGTCATCCTCAAGCTCGCCACGCTTGTTCCCACCTTAGGACCTTTGCACGTGCCATGCCCCCCCCCTCACAGATGCCCTTCCCCACCAGAGAGCTGCATGCTCACACTTGCTTCACCCGGCTCTCTGCTCAAATGCCCCCCCCACCCCCACCCACCCCGTCCTTCTCTCTAGCCCCTGACACTGCTTTGCTCTCCCTTTAGCTCTGCTCATGACCCAACACGCTATTGTTTTAAGACGTAGTGTGATCGCTCGATTAGCACACACCGTATTGCATTGTCTAACTGCTCCCAGCAAACC
Organism: Echinops telfairi; assembly: GCF_000313985.2. Taxonomy (NCBI): domain Eukaryota; kingdom Metazoa; phylum Chordata; class Mammalia; order Afrosoricida; family Tenrecidae; genus Echinops; species Echinops telfairi. The sequence goes on from NW_022111379.1 coordinate 31,732,146, forward strand.
CCATGCAGCATCTGGCTCACTGGAGTCACCGCCACCAAGGACAGTGGCTGCCACACAGTTGGTGCTGAAGGCATTACCCGAAGGATGGAATTAGGTTGGGCCTTCCTGGTGGGGGGTAGGGGCAGTGAGCGAGTGGGTCCAGGGGTCTCTGAGAGACCAGCACACCTCTTTGGAGGGAGCCTTATTGCCGCGCAGGGTGAACTTGGGCCGAGAGTAGAGCTGGTGACCCAAGGCTGTGAAAGACCCTATACCATGAGAGTGGACAGGGACCCTGGGGGTGTGTCCAAACACTACGTGCAGTGACCCGGTAACAGAGCAGGGTCGAGACAGGGGGCCTCAGCCTACATGAGATCACTTGTTACCTGGGAAACCCCGAGGCTCACAGCCACCTACCTCCTTGACTCAGGGGTCCCACAACCATACATCTCTATGGGGGCAGCCAGCCTCGTTGCTCTCCCGAGGAGCGGCTGGGTCGGGAGCATCCTAACGGCAGTGGTGCCCTTTCAGAGGATCTTTGCCCCTCTCTCCCCAGACCCCCATCAGGGTGCCCCCGCTCCCCAAGAGGAGTGCCTCCCTCCTGGAGGAGACTTGCGGAAACTCCGGTGACATCATCTACGCAGACCTGAGGAAGACAAGCCAGACCCCGCTAGCCCCGGGCATAGAGGGCTTCAGCAGGCAGGGACTGGGTCCTGCTGGCAGCCAGGCCTGGTCTCCAACCAGGGAGGTCCTGAGGAGGCCCTCACAGGGGAACCAGAACAGGCCTGATGGCCTAGGGCTTGTCCTTCCGGGGCTGAGCCCAGACCAGGGCCCAACGGTATCTCCCACTTCTTGGGGCTTCCTCCTGCCCCCTAGTTCTGAGGCCCTCGGGTCCCCAGAGGTGACCTGGAGCCAGCGGTCTCCGAAGCGGAGCCACAGGGCTCAGTACGGCTCACAGGATAGCTTGGCAGAGACCTACGAGCTCATTCAAGCTGGAGCTACCTACGAGCAGATTCCAGCCAGCTGGGCAGGCCATGCTGCCTCGGCACATCCTGGGCCCAGAGCCATCTACAGCCAGCTGTCAGGGCCCATGGACTGTGACTCCACGAGCCCCCCTGAGGTCGGGAACACCTATGAGCGGATCCCAGCAGCCAGGAGCAAGGAACCATGGCGGACGAACAAGGTAGGCTCTGGGGGTGGGCCAGCCCTCAGGGAGCACCTAAGCGGGGAGGGGGTACCTGTGGTCTCAAGGCACGGCCGGCCTGGTCTCCCCACTGCCCAAGTGGGAGAGGGAGCCACTAGGTGCAGCAGAAGCTGGGCCTTCCTTGTCTGCTTCGGTGCCCAGTGGCACCATCTATGGCCCCAATCTCACCCTGATGTGGACACCAAGACCGCCCGTTGGGGCCGTGGGAAGCCTGGGGCTTGGACTTGGATCTGTTCCCTTTTCTGGGTCCTTCCTCCCCGTGCGCCCCCTTAGAAGAGAACCGATGCTTAGCCCACACCTGGAGGGCGGGTGGTAGCCTCGGGCCCTTTGAGATGCTCATGGGAGCAGGTGGAAGTGCCCATCCCTCTCCTGACTTGGTCCCACTCCCAGGGCCCCAGCCCCCAGAACGTGGTGGCCAGACCCTCTGAGCCTGGGTCTCTCCTTCCCTGTCCAGGGACCCAGGCCCAGCATCTTCTCCCTCCTTGCAGCCTGACAAGCTCCGGAGGCTCTTCTTTGCGGACAAGAAGTACAAATTCTGAGGGTCTAAGCATCCAGCAGGCCCACACACGTGGGCCTCCTGGTCCCTGGGCTGTGGTTTCAGGGAGGCTCCCCGCTCGCCGGAAGACACACCTAGGATCCTCAGACCCGACCAACCTGCGGCCCTGCTTCCCCAGTGCCTGCTGCCCACCCATAGGAGGCAACCAGGGTTCGAGAAGAGTGGGGCTTGGCCTGAGGCAGGGGCCATCATACCCATTTCCCGGACAGGCTTGGTGAGGCCTGGGCTGCTGGGCAGGGCCTGTGCTCCTTGGACATCTTCCTAATTGGCCGAGACACTTCCTGGCCTGGCTCAAGACCAACCAATGCCAATCCCGTTCCTCGGGGTCTATCAGCAGGAAGGAGAGGGACCCAGGAGTCACAACCTTCTGACGCTGTCTCATGGACAAGAAGCCAGGGAACTGGCTGCCCTGGTTCTGACCCTGGAGTGCGCCCCGCTCCCCTCTGTCCCCACCTGCCCCAGGATCGCCGTGCATGCTGGACAGGCCCCAAGCCCCAACCACTTTTATGGTGCAGATGGGGAAGCTGGGGTCCAGAGAGGAGCAACAGCATGCCCAGGTCACTCCGCAGGGCAGGGCCTGGGCAGACAGCCTTCAGCACGGCAGGCCTAGCTTGGGCTGCTTCACTGGGTGGTTTCTGGAACCCTCCAGAAGGCCCTTGTGGTCACCCCGGCCTGATCAGGTCACCCTGGATTGCCTTCTGCCGTTAGGCTCTTCCTGGGCTTTAAGGGAAGCTTCTAGAACCCCCTGATGAGTCCCAGCCCTGCTCTGGCGGTCCTGCCCTCCAAGGACCCTAAGGATCCAGCCCTGGGCTTGACACCCAGGCCTCTCTCTAAAGCCAGGCAGCCTCTTCTTAGAGGCCCTTCCCTCTGGCCCCTTCCTGTTTTGTCCTCACTTCCCCTCTTACCCACCTGTCCCCGTGACCAGGAGGATGAACCATTGGCCTGCTGCCCCCAGGCCCCGGAAGCAGAAAGCAGAACTGGCCCCCAAAAGCCACCCTCACTGAGCCCCTGACCAGAGCAGGCACCCTTCACATTTGTGGGAGATCTACCCTCAGGTGCCTTGTGGCTCTGCAGCGTCACCTGACAACTAGGGGTTCTCAGGGAGGTGAAGGGGGGGGGGGCTGTGTGGACAGGGAAGCCCCCAGCCCCGTGGCTGACATGTAGTTGGCATACTATACATGCCAGCCTGCACCGACATCCTCATAAAGGGAGTAGAGATGAGTCTGGCCCTGCGTTCTTTGTGGGGTTCACACAGAGATGGGGGGCACTGGTGGGGCAAAGAGTGTCTAATGTGGGCGGGCCGGGCTTCACACGGAGAGCCAAGCAACCAAATGTACTGCCACCGCGTCCCTGCTCCTAGCGACCCCACAGGACGGGGGAGAACTGCCCCTGGGGCTTCCTGAGACTCTCCCCGAAGGAGCACATGCCGGCGTGCTCCCGTGGGCAGCGGGTAGTTCAAACTGACCGTGTGCACATCACAGCTCAATGCCTCCACCGTGCCACCCAGGGAAGTTCATGACTGCAAGGCCCAGGAGAGAAGGCCCGTCGAGTACCTTCTGACATGGGTGGGTGCAGGTCCTGCCCGAGACAAGAGCTCCGATCAGCAGACAACACTCGCCAGTGAGGTTCTCATGTTATTGGGAAGGGTGGACAGGGTGGTGCTCGGCCCCAGAGGCCCTTAGGCCCAAGGTGGACCTAGTTTCACATTGGGGGGCGGGGAGTGAGGGTACAGGTAGTGGGTGAGGTGTGGCCCAGCCTTGGGTTTTTGGAGAAAGATTGCATAGCTCATTAAAGCCCTGTCCCCACCCCAACCCCACCCCTTTTTTTTGCACTCTGCCCTAGGCAGCTGGGGGTGGGGGTGTCCCTCTGACTGTTAGGGATGGAGCCCGGTGGGGGTTGGGCAGTGGTGGAGAAGAGGGAGAGGTACCTGGAGGGGCCTCAGGTCTGGGTGGGACCACAGGGGCTTGGGAAGGGGCCTGCTCCTCACCGCTCACCCCATCCATCTCCCCTAGGTGAGGTGGTTTGTTTTTTGCTGAAAGGGCTACAGGAAATGTTCATGGGTGTAAACTCCAGAGGCTGGGGCTCCTTTCCCAGGGGGCCTGGGGGTCACATCTGTACAGACAGCAGGACTGTAGGGTAGGCTCCTGGGCCCTGCACCATGGCAGCTTCCTCAGATCCGGACGTGGAAGGTGCTGGGAAGAGAGTAAGAGGGGTCAGAGACCCAGTATTAAACGGCTGAAAAGCAAACCAGGTCCTCAGCCTGCCCTGCCAGCGTTCGGTGGGGTGGGGGGGTGGGGGGGGAGATGGGGGGGAGCTTTGCGGGAACCCCCCTAGCCAATCCATGCTGAGGTTCTTGTGTGGACCAGGCTTGGGGGAACCCGCTGCCCTGGGGATTCCAGCTCCCCCATCACAACCTCGGGACCCCAGGGCCCTGACCCTTCCCATGTCGAGAGCCTGGTCCTGCAGAAGTCCACAGCCCCAAACGTAACCTCCCGCCAGGGCCTGCTGGGTACCACTGCTGTCGTGAGCCGCCTGAGACACAGCCCGTAGGGTCCCAGGCAGCCAGGCTGCCTGGCTCTGGCCCCACGTGCAGGCCATGCTGGGCCCAGCCCACCCTCCCTCTGGGCAGTGGCACCTGAGAAAGTCAGGGGCCTTGGCGATCATGTCCTCAAAGTCGGCGAATCCCAGCTTGCCGTCCCCATCCAGGTCGGCCTCCTCGATGACCTTCTCACACACCAGCACCACCTCCTCCTCGTCCAGCTCCGACTTGGTCAGCCGCGCCAGGGTCATCTCGAGATCTTCCTTGCAGATGAAGTTGTCAGTGTTGAAGTCTGTCGGGGTTGGAGATGCTCCAGGCGGGGCTGGTGCCCCTCAGGGGTCCAAAGGGCCCGGTTCCTATGCCACCTCTTCCTTGGACACTCCTAAACCTGATACTTCCCCCCGCTTCCCAGCCTCTGGAGTCCCCAAAGCACCTCCACCTATACTCTGGGGACCCTGGATGCTTGTCCTGGCTGATAGAGGGTCCCCCCAGGCCCCAGTCCACCCACACGGGGTATCTGAAATCCTCATGTCCAATACATTTACACTCACGGCAAAACCGCACGAGGACTGGGCCCCCATCCTATACTGAGACCACTCAAGAGTTCAAAGCTGAGGCTCCCTGTAATATCAGGCCCAGGTCCACTGGCCTCCCTGGCCTCACCACACAGGGGATCCTGTTTGACCTCTACGGTCACGGACACTGACTCCCACACAGGGTCGGGATTCAACAAAGGCACAAAGCCCCTCCAAGTCAGAGCGGGATCCTGAGCTGGGCCTGTTGGGCTGGGCTGCTGCGGCCAGTCACAAGGGTCAGGAGGCGCAGAAGGCCCCGGGGGAGGGGCTTCATGGCTGACCTGTGCGCACACACACTAGAGAACATGGTTTATTCTGTGTGACAAAAGGCAGCGACGTGGCTCAGAGCCGGGAGTGGAGAAGTCAAGCTATCCTCCTCCCTGTTGTCAATGCATCCACTCGGTCTCTGCACGTGCCTCAGGTAGGGGCATCCTTCCATTTACCTGTCCACCACCTCCCAGCCATCCTTTGAGTCTCCGCTCCAACACCACCCGCAGGAGGGGACTTCCCAGAGGGAGGCGCTCCCTTGGGGATCCCTCCTTGCCTACTGACAGGGCACAGGCCTTCAGGGCCTTGATGGAGGTGGTAACCCTTGTTGTTTCTGAGCCCTCTCCAAGTCTGGGAGTCTGACGTGGATCCGTGGCTGAGCCAGGATGCTGGCTTAGATTGTCCTTGACTGCTCTGATCCGGTCAGGGCCTGGGCCTGGGTGTCCCCCTCTGAGGACTGCCCGGGATTCACCAGCAGAGCCACACAGGGCACAGGCGGCTTCCTTCCACTGTGGGAGCCCCATGGCTCACGGGGCCCCGGTGCCCCCTGGCGGCCTGTGAGGAGGCTGGGCCGGAGGGCAGGGTGGCGGCCTCCGTCACCACCAGGGCCACCCGGTTCAGGCCTCCAAGCCACAGAGTGCTCTTTCTGGACTATACAGCAGCCTTTCCCCACCTGACGCCCATCGGGGTACTGGTCCCCTAGTTCTCTTGTCCCGATTTACCTCTCCAGCTCAAGGTGACCCCTCATCCCTCCCATCCTCATCACAGTTGTCAGCCCCTCCTCTCCTGTCAGACCCAGCTTCAGTGCTACCCGTGTGACCCCTCCTCCTGGTAACCATCCCTACCTTGGGCGCATCCAGCCCCCACCTCTTCTGGCCTCAGGAACCCCACCCGATGGCCCTTACATGCATTGTGTCCCCCAGCCCCACGGTGGAGAGCTGGCAAGACCTGGTTGTGCAGGGACCCCCAACGCCACCACCCTCCACACCGGGGCGGCTCCGCACCGTAGATCTTGAAGGCGTAGTTTGCCTTGAGGTCTCGGGGCGCTGACTCGCAGAGCACGGAAAACATGTCCACAAAGTCGTTGAAGGTGAGGTTGCCTTCGCCGTCCTCGGAGAAGGCCTCCACAATCCTCTCCTTGAAGGGGTTCTCCTGAAGGTGACAGCGGGGACCCACCCCGGGGCGGGTCAGCTGAGGGGGCTCGGGGCCGGCTGCTCGCATGAGCGGCCTCATCCCGAGCCTCAGTTTCCCCATCTGTAACCCCTGGCCCGTTAGGCAGGACGACGCGGTGCGCTGCGAACGACGAGGTCGGCAGTCTGAAACCACGCAGGGGCCTTCTGCTCCTGCAGAGTGGCAGGCTCAGAGACAAACCCACAGGGGCAGGCCTGCCCAGTCCTGTGGGGTCGCGCTGAGTCGCCATCGCCTGGATAGCAGGGAGACTGTTTATAGGACTGAGCCGCACGGGCTCTGTGGCCTCCGGGGCTGTAGCTCTTTACAGGAGCCAAAGCCGTCCCCTGCGGGGCAGCAGCGGGGTTACAGTGCTGACCTTGCAGTTTGCAGCTGAGGGCTTCATCTCAGCACCACCAGAGCTCTGAGACGGAAATACTGGCTGGTGATGCGGGTGCAGTGAGTTACCACAACTGAAGCCCAGACCCGCTGCTGTTAGGTACGCTGGGACTCGGAGGTATCCTACAGGGCCAAGGGTGAGCAAACTGCCTCCTCTTCCTCCCCAGGGGCAGCTCATGGGTTTGAACCACTGACTTTGTAGCTAGGAGCTAAACTACGTGGAGTGCTACTGCGAGGCCTGGGTCACAGCAGAGCTTGCCAGGTGTTATATTACCCACTGCCATCTGGTTCATGCTGATGCATCGTGACCCTCAGAACAGAGTGGAACTGCCCACGGGGTTTCTTTCTAAGTCTTTCTGGGAGCAGACAGCCTCATCTTTCTCCTGAGGAGCAATGGTGGGGTTTGAGCCACCAACCTGGCAGTGAACAATCCAGCTTACCCCACTGCACCACCACTGAGACAAACCGCAAAGGCCTCACTGATCCAATGCAGGCTCACTGGAGGCAGCGGCAGGGACTATCCGCACCCAGAGGAGCACGTGGAGGCCCCGCCCTCAACGTTCAGAGCTATGGCCCAGCAAGTGACGATCACAGCCCGGCCATGGGCAGCCCTCAGCTCAAGTGTGTCCGGCCAACACCGTGGGAGACAGACGTGGGGCCAGGGGAAGCAGCAAGAGCCACAGAGCCAGCTCAGACACACATACCCTCTCCACTCCTCCCCTCAGCGGGCAACCACCGAGTGGTGTTGCTGAATACGACTCACAGGGCAGAATAGGATTATCACCATATGGTTTCCCAAGGAGCCCTGTGGTGTAGTGGTTAAGCACTGGGCTGTTAACTGTAGGATCAGAGTTCAAAACCACCAGCTGCTCCTCAGGAGAAAGAAGTGGCTTTCTGCTCCTGTAAAGAATTAGTGTCAGAAACTCTGACTGATAGGACCACTATCCATGGCAGGGAGTTTGGCTTTTTTAATAGGATTTCCAAG
>NW_022111379.1:31742643-31755715 GCF_000313985.2 Echinops telfairi
GCACACACACACACCACCACCTACACACACCAACCACATCATTACTACCTACACATATAGCACCACTATTACACACATACAACCACTACTTACAGGCACGTCACAACCACCTACACACACGAAGACCAATACACACCACCACCTACACACATACTACCACCTACACACACACCACCACCTACACATACATATACCACCACTTCCGCTACCAGCCCCGGGGATTCTTTAAGAGGCAAGGGTCTTCTGTGTACCAGGTACCTCAACGAAGCTCCTTCCAAACCCTCCACCAGCCCACTCCCCACCCTGCTGCCTTGCCTTCTGTCTGGGGTGAGGGGACACTCAGTTTAATGGACTCACCAGCTCACAAGAGGAGTCCGAGTGGCGAAGTGTAGCAGGTGGCACGTTGGGCCCTTGTGCAGTTGAAAACTACCAGGACTCCAAGGGAGAAAGATGAAGCTCCCTGTCCCTCTAAGGGGTCACCGCTCTGGAACCCCCAGGGGCAGTTCTACTGCCCTCACAGTTGCTATGAGTCGGAATCGACTGGGTGGCTGGGAATTCCTTTGGTTTGGTTGGACCCAGCTCACATGGACCCCACAGCCCACCATCCACCACCTCAGGGCCAGGGCTCCCTGTCTGGGAGTTACTATGTGGACTCTCCTACTTCACCTAATCCCCAGACCACCTGATGGGTAAGTGGAAGTCTGCGAGAGCCAAGTGCCCACCACGGGTTACAGAGCCAATGAGCAGTGGGACTGGGATCTGAACCCAGGCCCATGGGGTCCCAAACACCTGGCTCTTCCCTACAAGCGAGGCTACTTCAGGACCCCGTCAGCAGCAGGTTCAGATCCTCGTCAGGGCAAACCCAAAGCAAAATGCCACAGGTGCACTTTATCTGTCCTGCATCCAGGTGACAAGGGTCTGAAACATTATATTCCTTTAAATATAGCAATTGTTCAATTTCTTGAAAAAGATAGTATATACTAAATGACAATGTAGATAAAAAGGAAACAAAAACCAAAGGGGTCAGAAGCCACAAGGAATTCCCATAGGTCCCCAGCAAAGAAAACCAAAGCTTGTTCTTTGGGTAGCAGGGGTCAGCAGATACCAGGGCGACAGGATCAAGCCGGCATTTTCCACAAGAGGGCGCCCCAGGGCTTTGCTGGGCGGTTTCCCAGAATCAAGACCGTGGACCCTTGCTACAAGGTCCTTAAGCAGTACAACCAGGACTTGAGAGTCACCATTTGTGGAACTGGCTTCGCGTGCATTTTTCACAGACCTACTGTGTTTCCAGTTGCTACACTCCCTACTTCTCCTCCTCAGGGTTCCCACGTTTTGCGGTGTTTGTGGGGTTGGTTTAAAGCTCCAGAGTTATGTGGGGTGTATAGAAGGAGCTTGGGTTTGAGCCCTGCAAGACCTCTCATGAGCTGTGTGGCCTTGGGGGAGTGGGGGAGCCTGACTATTAATTTTCCTGCCAGTAAAACAGGGGCTTGCCTACTTCCCTACACTTGTGAGGACTAAATTATTTGCTGTCGCTGAGTCAATTCCAATCCATGGCAAACCCGGTTCCACCAGAGGAGAAATGCATTCCTTAGGGTTTGAAATGGCTGGAGTTTTGTTTTCAGAATTAGATCACCAGCACTTTCTTCGGAGGCACCTCTGGGTGAACTTGAAACCGGTGGTTTTGAATCTCTGACCTTAAGGTCATCAGGCCAATGTATAATCCGCTACACCATCTCAAACAAATCTTGGAGCTCACTGCCATCGAGGCGGTGCCAACTCACAGCCACCTGCAAGACAGGGTGGGACTGCGACTGTAGAAAGCCTGGTCTTCCTCCTACAGAGTATCTGATGGCTTAGAACCACTGACCTTGCAGATCCCTCAGTCAAGCCCAGCAGTACTGAAAATAATGAATATACTAGGTCCAAGTAGTATTTGATAGGGTCCCTGGATAATGCAAATGGTTTACAGGAACAGCGGCTAACCAGAGGTTAGAGGTCTGAAGCTACCAAAGGCACCTCGGAAGAAAGGGCTGGAGATCTCCCCAAAATTCAGCCACTGCAATTCCTACAGAGCATGGGTCTGTGTGACACACATGTGATCACCGTGAGTTGAAGAGTTGGCAATTATTATTGTTATTTTAGAATTTATTCTAGAATGCAAGAATTGCACAAGATTTGGAGATCTAAAGATATGTACTTTATTAATAGGCAGAAATATGTTAACAAGTTGGTAGATCAGGTTAAGCATTTAAAAGACAGAATATCCAAGGAAGAATATATGATTGTACAGACACAGAAATATGTCTGAAAAGTTACTGCAATATTTACACGGACTGACTGCCCCTGAGAGGCAGGCGTGAAGAGGGAGGCTGACTTTTATGTATCGCTTTACAAATCACGTAGACATTGTTTGGATTTTAAAGAGCGACATGATGTCCAGAAGAACTGGATGGTGCCCAGCTATCCCTACTGACCGTCTGGGGTAGATTCCACAGAAGAATCCTGACCAAAAGGTGATTGAGCCTCCCCATCATCATAAGTCCAGTCCCCTCCCTGCACGTGGGATGACTGAGGCACGGAGCCGAGAGGGCGAGGCCCTTCTTGGCAACCCAGAGGTCAGCAAGTCCGACTGTCTGTCTTCTTCCCGGGGGTGGGGGTGGGGCCTTCTGGTGCTGTGCCCCACCCCGCCCCCTCCACCTGGTAAGCTGCACCCTGAGACCTGGTTAGGTGCCACGGAGGAAACCTGAGCAGCAGTCTGCCCAGCAAGCTCAGAGCCAACTTGGTGGCAGCCATGGTCAGTGACATCAAGCCACAGGTAACCATCGGGCCAGTCCCTGCTCTGAGTAGATCCGATTACTCCCAGGGCCTTGCTCTTCCCTGCAAACTGAGCTCCCCCGCTCCCCCCATTTGGCAACCTTCCTTTCTATAAGGATGAGCTTAGGGCCCCCACACTCCCCTAGCTCCCTGTTAAACTGGGTTCCTGATCCTGTGGACAGACAGAGGCCTGCCCACCCAGCCAGGGCCCCAACATGTTCTGCTGTTGTTATCCCAACCCTTTAAAACGTCTATTTTTTAACTCTAAGTGTGTTACACGGGGGCTTCAGACGTTTGTGGGGAAACCCAGGCTCTTTCGATTCCACTTTCCTACAAACAATGGAAGTGTCCTGGTGCAGTCTTTCCGTAGGAACATTAGGGAGGAGAACAGGCGAGAGGAGGAGAGGAAAACGGTGAAACTGATTTTTTTAAAGGAAAGAAACATGACTCATAATCCAACTACCCAGGACTAACTGCTCCAGTGAAACCCGAGAGCTGGACCTCGACAGCCACCTTTACCTGGCCCAGCCCGTGAATGCCCTTGTGAACCACCTTGCTGCCCTCAGTCAGTCACGGGACTGAGCAGGCTGCCTCCCCTCATCCCGCTGCTGCTCACGCTGGGATGGCCAAACCTCCTGCCTCTCACTACACACCCTTCAAACGTTCACCATGGTTCCCAGGAGCCAGAGCCACCGTCTGCTGGGGGAGGCTTGGGCCCAGCCTGACAGCAGAGACCCCACAGGGGAGCCAGCGGGGAGCCCAGGATGAGCCCTGAGATACACCCTAAGAGTTTGGGTGGCAGGGAGATGGAGGGACTTGCAAAGGAGAGGACTGCGGACTTTGAACTTGGGTTTTGAAGGAGGTGGAGGAGATGAGAAACACCCGGGCAGCTGGGGCAGCCAGTGCCGAGACGTGGAGGCAAGGTCTCATTTTGGTTTTTGTTTTTCTGGCTAGAACAGAAAGTACGGCATCTACAAAGACCCCTACATAGCACTCAAACTGCACCCCAGATCCCATGGTACAGAGGAAGAAAGAGCTTCAGTGAGGATCAGACACTAGGAACTGGGAGCAGATCCCACCCGGGTGTACTGATGCTGAAGCCTGGGGCTTTGCCTTCTCTGGGTACCCCTCTGAAGTGAAGTCACCTCTCTGTCGACCCAGGGCTCAGGTCTTAAGAGCAGCCTGGCCAGGAGGGACAGCTGAGGAACCCTGTCTGTCAGCTCTGAGTCGTTGGGGCCTGCGGGCCTTCATGGGCAGCTGTACAGGCGCTCGTCCCTGCTTGCCTATCGATCTCCAAGGAAAGTGATCCTGAGAACTTGCTGGCTTTTAGTGCCACCTGATAGTGCAGGCAAGAGCCCAGCCAGGCAGGGAAGCTGGCTTTCCTAGCATTCTGGGATTCCTGCCCACTGTCTGGCCTGGGGCCCGGAGCAGCCAATCCCCTCCATCTCTCTAGCCTACGCCCACCTTCCTACCCCAAGAAGAGGGGCTATGCTGGGGAGGGAAGAGACCAACGGCTCAGGGTGTTGGGGGCACTGCAGGCCATGTCCCTGACGTCTGCACCTCCCAGGACTGATCTAGCATACGGACCCAGTCAAGCAGATGGACTCTCGCCACTGCAGGCTCCAAGGCTCTGTCACATAGTGAAATGGCAAAGGGCCTGAGTTGGTAGACCAGGGCCCCAGTCACCAGCTGCATGGCCTGGGCCAAGCCCCAAGCCCCATCTTTCAGGAGGGTTTCTCTCTTAAAAGGGTACCAGCGAAGGTTAGAAGTCATCCCACAGAGCCTGTTCCTGACAGAAAGACCCAGTACCCAGGGGTGGGAGTGTCTGAGACCACAGAGCAGCCAAGAGGAGGAGCTTGAACTTGGCTGCCACTTTTCCTCTGCTCCCCTAGTCCAGCCAGCATTCCTGGGGTCCCAGGCCCAGATGCAAAGAGTGAACAAGCCTCACTTACTTGAGAATGTCCTTCTTGTTGAAGAAGCTGCAGTCCTGTGGAGGGAAACCCACATGGTCAGTTGGCTGCCGAGGTCCTCTCACCCGCCCCTCGCCCCCCAGGGACGGCAGCCTCCAGCAGGCCCTGAAGCTTTGACTGTGGCTCCGAGTGGATGCGCCCACTTTGGGGCTAGTGAGACTGGCTGCGGGCTAACGAGGGGAAGCAGCAGGGAGAAGGGGCAGTGGGCAAATGCAGGAGTGGGGACTTCAGGGCAGCACACTGCACAGCTGCAGAGGGCACCATTCCCATCTCGTCCTAGGAACAGTGGGCATTGGGAGGCCCCCGCAGCACCCCCAGCTCAGCAGGTCCAGGCACACAAGCTGGGGGGCACATGAGCACAGCCGGGACGTGTGAAGCCAGGGGGCAGATGAGGACCCTGGGGGTGGGGGTGGGGGTGGAAGCAGAGACCTGGGGTGTGGGAAGGGAGGGTTCTGAGGAAGGGAGGAGAGGAGAAGAAGGGGGCGGGGTGTCTTAGGAGAGGATAGCCAACCATGCAGAGGAGCCAGCAGCATCTGCATTGAGAGTGGGCCCAGGTCCCCAGGTAAGTGGTACGCAGGGTGGAGGCAGCACTGTCTCCAAGGTCTTAGCCCATCTCAGGGGGTCCTGTCTTCCTGCAGCCACCGCCTGGCCTGCCCACGTGGGCTTCAACCACCAGGAGCCCGAGACGATGGTTGCCACGCCAGGCCTTTGCCCTCCTGCTCTGCAAACAGGTCTCCAGGGGCGGCGTGCTGACCAGCGCTGGCTCTGAGGAGGGGCAAGTGGCTACAGCCCAGGCTGATCGACAGCTGGACTTGCCTGGACAATTTCTGCAGCCACAGGGACAGCTGGATGGCAGGCTGAGCAGGACCAGAGGGGAAGCACACACCCAGGTCTCCACTGGGGGTTGCAACAGAGCTGAAAGCAGGGAGTTGGTGGGACTCTCCAGGCCCTGGTTAGTTACAGGCTGGGCTGCTAACCACCAGGTCAACAGTTCAAAACCACCAGCCACTCCTCAGGAGCAAGATGAGGCTTTCTACTCCCATAAAGAGTTCCAGTCTCAGAAACCCACAAGGGACATTCTACTCTTTCCTGTAGGGTCGCTACGAGTCAGAATTGACTGGATGGCAGTGAGTTTGTTTTTATTTAGCCTCGCAAGAACCTGGCGGGGCCAGGGTGGAGGTGTGTGTGTACAAAGGTTTGCACTCCACTACTCACCTAAGCGCCCCCCCAGAGCCATGGGAGAAGATTATGGCGACCCCCCACCCCCCGCCCCCTGCCGAAGCCTTTGCACTCTGCCACCCGTGAGTCACGATCACCGGACAGCAACTTTCCTTTTTCTCTACAAATCTGACCCGCTGTGTTCTTGTTGCTCTCTGGGAGTTGGGCCAAGGATCCCTCACTCTGCTTTGCCCTATTTGAGAACTTGGGGGTTTCTCTGGGGGGCTCATGGTGCTTGTTTGAGCCAGGAAAAGATTCAATCTTGGGAAACAGCACCCCAACCCCACCCGGCACAGACAGAACACTCCTTTACCAGCCTAGCCAGTCTGAGACTCTGGGTGGAGACCAAGAGGGGCTTTTTCAACAGACCCCAGACACCTGGAGCAGGCAGCAAGGTGGGTTGGCTGGGCCTTTCAGGTACAGGCCCCTCCAAGCCTAGCGCTGCCCTGGGGCGAGGACCAGGGATCTCCTCACTAGCCTAGGGGGGCTTTGGAAGAAATGGGAATGGGGAATGGTACTCACTCCCCCTCTCCCACTCACTTGTCCTCTGCCCACTCCTGTCTCAGCCCCTGGGTCAAAGAGGAAATACCAGCCATTACCAAGGGCGAATGCTACTGGCAAAAGAAGCAAACTCACCCGATGGGGCAGAGCAGAACAGTGCCTGTGGGTTTCAGAGACTGCAACTCTTTACAGGAATGAAAAGCCCCCTCTTTCTTCTTTGGAGAGGCTGGTGACTTTGAACTGCTGACTTTGGAGTTAGCAGCCCAACATGTAACCACTCAGCCACCAGGGATCCCACACAGAAGCAAACACTTCTGCATAATGCGAGTCTTTCACTGCACCTGCTCAGAGGGTTCTGTGCCAATGGCCCCAATCAGCATCTGGGACCCAGGTGTACAGAAGTGGCCCACAGCTGAGACTCTGGGGGCGGGGCAAGCAAACTGCATTTGAAGCAGCCATCCTGGTGAAGTGAGCCCTCAACTTGTGTGGGTCATTAGAACCTGCCCCCTCCACCCATCCCCATCTTCAGGCATCATCATGCCCCCAGGTGGACCCCAGCACCCCTGCTGTGGAATCCAGACAGGGGTGGCTTTCAAAGGCCCTGAGGGGAGTCTGATGCGCAGACCAGGCTGAGAACCAGGGCCTGTGGACTTGGTCTGGGACTAAGCCCACCCACCACCCACCACGGTCAGTGGGTCGGTTCCACACACAGAGGCTTCCAGGGTTTTCCAGGCTGTCAATCTTTACAGGAGCAGAAAGCCTCACCTTACTCCCAGAGCAGAAAGCCTCACCTTACTCCCAGAGAGTGGCTGGTGGTTTTCACCCACTGACCTTGTGGTCAGCACTCGAGCACTTACACGCGCTATGGGTTCTGAGTGCACAGTTTGTTTTACCCTCACCCAGCCTCTGGGGCCAGGCATTTTCTCCCCATGCTATAGGTGGAGAAGCTCATCAGCAAAACAAAATCACAGCCATGACCGAGGGGGGCGCGACTGGACGTCAGGCCTGGGGGCTCTTTGATCCCTGCCCTACAACCACCAACAGAACCACCATGCCACGTTCCACCTGGCTCACAGCAGGTGCTCAGTACAGGGCTGGGATGAGTCTTTTCCAAATACAGCTTCCATACCCAAACCCATCTCTGTCTAGGGGATTCTGACTCCAAGTGACCCCATTAGAATAGAACTGCCCCCCCTCCCCCGGGCTTCTGAAAGCACACTGCCACATCTTTCTCCTGAGGAAGGCTGGGTCTGAACCCCTGACCTTTCCGGCTAGCAGCCACGTGCTTTAACCATTGTGCCACTGCAAACAAACCAATGAAGGCATTGTCTTTGCTAACCTAACCTTTCCCCGCTTCTAGAACATTCAGCAACCTGCTTGTTTCCAGGTTTTCCGCGTTGCTGACACAGCTCTGTGACTGAAGCTTGGCTTTTCCTTCTGCCGACTCCTTCCCTGGGCCTGGGAACAAGGCAGCAGCTTATAGGCCCTACAATGTAGGGTGTCATGTGGCCGGTGGCCCTGAAAGCTTTTTGAGACTTTGAACAGCCTGGCAGAGGAAACGGACAGCTGGTTGAGAAGCCAGTTCAAGTGCCAATCTTGCATTGGACCAGTGGTTCTCAGCCTTCTTAATGGCGTACCCTTTCATACGGTTCCGCATGTTGTGGTGACCCCCCACCCACCATAAGATTATTTTCAATGCCACTTCATAACTGTCATTTTGCTACTGTTATGTATCGGGCAACCCCTGTGAAAGGGTCGTTTGACCCCCAAAGGGGTCTCGACCCATAGCTTGAGAACCAATGCTTTCCCACCCTTAGCAAGCCTGCCTGCTTCCTGAGCCTGTTTTTGCACCTGTGAAATGGACACAGTGCCTCTCAGAAAGGGGTAGAGTGAGAACCGAGGAGATAAGGGTTAAGTGCAGGAAGCCGACAGCTGATGGGGGTTCAACAATGGCAGCCACTACCCCGTGTCGCTGTGGTCTCCACTGGGACCTGCAGCCCTATGTGCGCCCCTACTCTGGAGTCACCAAAGCCCCTGCCCCATTCCAGACAGGGCTGTCCACTATAGCGACATGTCCGGAGGAGTTTTTCCTCTCTGAGCACAAAGGCCGTCACTGCTGGCTTTCAGACAGTCATCACGATGGGTGTTCAGGCAAAGGACATCCCCCCCACCCCCCGCTCAGGTCATGGTCATGAGGGGAGGGGGAGGGGGGAAGGAGGGGCCTAGCCCCAGAGGGTGGGCCCTCTGGACTCTGGCAGCAGAAGGCAGCCTGGCAGGGAGGCTGGGCATTTACAGTGAACGACTGGCGTTCTGCCTCCAAGCCTGTTTCACCTTAATCCCTCCTCCTTCTGCCAAATGAAAACCGAATACACTGCCATCGAGTCCATGCCAACCCACAGAGACCTACAGGACAGGGCAGGGCTGCCCTGCCAGTTTCTGGGACTGTCACTCTTTACGGGAGTAGAAAGCCCCGTCTTTCCAGCTGGTCCAAATCCGTTGTGTCCCTCAGAGTTCAACTCCAGGGCTACCTCCTCCAGGCAGCCTCCCAGCGGCAGGAGCCAAGACGCAGCCAGGTCCCAGCTGGAGCGGATGGATGCCCACTCTCCGTCCAGCTATGCCAGCTCAGGCCGCCCCCAGTCCTCCTGACCATCTCGTCGGCCCTCAGCCAAGCTCCAAAGAGAACTCAGTTGATTCCCACAAGAGCACAGCAGGGTTACTGGTTGTCCCCATCCTAGGGGTGTGGGGGAGCCACACTCAGGCTCAGAAGGAGACAGTGACTTGCTAAGGCCCACAGCATCGACTGTCTGTTTACAACCGGGTTCCAGAATCCCTGTCTGGAGTGCTCTTCTCTCCTGAGAGTGGGGGCCTTAACAAGGGCTGTTGGTTCATTCATTTTCCAGCATGCTCTGAGTGCCTCTTCTGTGCCTGGGGAAGGGACACATGGCGGATGCGGGAGGGGGGCGGGGTGAAGGGTGGGGTGGTGACTGAATGCACCCAGCTGAGTGGAACAGGGGCGGGAGAGTCAGGGTGTTCTTCCTCAGGAGGTGGAGGCCAGGCCAGGCTGGTGAAGAGGTGGGACACCGGAGAGTCGGACAGAGGTGCTCAGCTAGAAGCCCTCCCGGCATGCCCGGAATCTGCTCGGATGAGGCCGAGCCCAGACCAGGCTGTGCTGAGCCCTTGCTTCATACTGCTGTGCCCCAGGCCTGTGGAGGGGAGGCCGGTGGCTATGTTTTAGAAAGAGTGTCCCGGCACCTACAGTCTAAGAACAACTCCCTAGGGTCTCCTGAGCCCAAAGGGACTCAGTTCACACAGCTACAAGAGGATTCTTGGATCCCAGGGGGGAAACCTCTTCATGAAGGTGATGCACATTGTGTCTGGTAGAAGAAGAGGGAGGGAGGAGAAGGAGTGAGAGAATCCATGGGCTGGGCAGCTGGAGATGGGCAGAGAGGAGGCCAGGCCAAGGGCTGGGCTGTGGGCACCGAGGGGTGGGACCCCCCAAGGTGAGGCATGAAAGAGGCCGAGTCGTAGGACTTAGTCTTAACTGAGAACAGGGGCTGGGGTAGGGCAGGAAGGTGGGTGGAAGCAGCCGCCGCAGCAGAGGGTTCCGGGGTAGCAGGTGCACCCTGCTTAGGACATGCTGGCTTGCAGGGGACTGACCTGGAATGCCAAGGTCTGGGTAGGAGGTGAGTCTGGAGGAATGACCAGCACACATGTGGGCACTGGGGAGAGGGGTACCCCGCCCTGGAAGCCCACTCACTACCAGGCTTGAGGGGTTCACTAGGGTATGTGGCTCCAGGGCTCTCCACCCCCTCTGCCTGGCCCTGGCTGGAGAAGCAGAGGGAAGGTTGTGGGTTCTCGGGTTTCTCTGCTCTCATTGCTTCTGCCCCAGTGGGCAGGCGGGCGGGCGGGGGTGAGCCAGCGCTGGCCAAGGATCAGAACCCAACACTGGGCTGGCTCAGGTGGGTAACCCAATGCCAGGCTGGTCTGAGAAGGAACCCAGGCTCTCACTTCACTTATAGGTCTGGTCAGTGTGCCTGCCTGCACCCACTTCCCAGGGTATATGCACCCTGCCCCCTCTACCTGGAAGGGCTTTTTGGGAAGGGTTTTCAATGGCTGACTTTTGAAGTAGGTTGCCAGGCCTTTCTCCCGCCGTAGTCTGGAAGTTCCACTGGAACCTGAAGAGCACCATAAGCACAGGTGGTAGATGCACAAGAGGCCCAATGGCCAGGAATGAAGCCCAGGTCTTCCAACACGGAAGTTGGGAATCCTGCTTTAGGCCTCCAGCTTCCTTCTCTACAAAGCGGGTCACCCAAGCTTAAAGCCCTGGACCACCAGCTGCAAAGTGGAGTACCCACAGTTAAAGCACTGGACCACTAATTGGAAGGTTGGCAGTTCTAACCCACCCAGAGGCTCCTCAGAAGGCAGGTCTAGCAATCTGCTTGTGGAAGGTCAGAGGCTCAAAAACCCTGTTCTGTGCACGTGGGGCAGCCACTGGGTCAGACTGGCCAACAACAAGAACAAACGACTAAGAAGCCACCTCACACAGAGCCCTGGTGGTAAACGGGTTACTCGTTGGGCTATGACCCGCAAGGTCAGCGGGTTGAAACCACCAGTGGCTCCATGGGAGAAAGACGGGACTTACTATGCCTACAAAGAATGGAAGAGTTTCGGAACCTCCCAGGGGCAGTTCTACCCTGCCCTGTGGGGTCTGTGAGTCGGCAGTGAGTTTGGTTGGTTTTTGTGTGTGATGATCAAGTGAGCTGATGTGCACAGGGCATCTCATACATTGTCAGACACACACACCAACTCCAAACTCATGGCCACTGGGTCGATCCCCACTCCCAGGGACCCACGGGGGCTCCCGTCTTCCTTCTCAGGGCCTCACACAAGGAGCCGAGAAACCTGGGTTACGGACACCCAGGGCTCCCTGGAGGAGAAGGGTCCCGTGTTTTACCTCCACTCCATCAGAGGGTTCCCATTCTACACGCCCTTTCCTTCCCACCAGAATAAAGACACAAGAAAGCCACAGACATCGACAGAGACCCGGCTGGACGCATTCATCTCTGCCAAGAACTCAGAGAGGACACACCGTGCAGCCCCGCTGCCTGGGGGAAGCCGGGAATAATCTTCAGAGTTGGGCCTTAAAGGATTAGAGGTCACCTGGAGAGAAGGGAGCAGGCACCCAGGCCAAGGCAACTGTGGGCAAAACCAAGCCCACTGGGGTGGGGTGGGGATCTACCTCATCTCCCAGCAAGCTACAGAACTGCTCCATAGGATTTCTGAGGCTGTGAATCCTTGGGGAAGCAGACCGCCTCGTTTTTCTTCTGGGGAGCAGCTAATGGGTTCAAACCACTGATCTTTTGGCTAGCACCCGCTGAACCACCAGGGCTCCTGGAGTGAGCAAAGAACTGCGAATAGTTCTTGGGCAGGGGTGTGTGTGTGTGTGCAGAGCAGCAGGGACAGGGCTGGAGGTAGTGGTTGCAGAAGGAAGCAGCGGGGCTTCTTCCTGCAGGAGGTGGGCAATGTAGAAAAATCAGCACGTGGGCAGGAGAGCACTGGGCTCTCGGACTCGCAGAGCTTGCTGGGGCGGTGACGGTCCTGGAGACATAGTGGGCTACTAACCACCAGAAAGGGGGTTTTCTACTCCCATAAAGAACGACAGCCTTAGCAAGCCACGGAGCCAGTTCTACGCTGTCCTCTGAGACAAGTCAGAGGCCAGCCCGGAGGTGGTGCTAACAGTTGATGCTAACCCAAAGGCTGGACGTTTGAATCCACCTGGAGGAGCCTCAGAACCCAGTGGAGCTCAGTTGGTTCCCACACACTTGGGGCTGCCATTGGTAGAAATCGAATAAACTGCCTGCGGTGGGGGAGGCGGGGATGTGCGGAGCCCTGGAGGGGTTTGGGGGAGCTGAGCCTTGTCAGGCAAGTTTCTAGCTGGCCCTTTTCCTCCAATTATTTCCAGATTGCCTACAAAGACCAAGGTAGTAACGTAAAACCACATTTGAGGGCCCGGTAACCCCACGCCTGGCCCAGATGGGGCCCCAGCTAATGTCTGCTACACAGACTAACTCTCCCGGTCTGCCTCTGCTCTACCAGACGACAGAGGAGAGGAGGGCACACAGTCCAGTCCCGCATTGCTGAACCCATCATCTCCGTGCCAGGTGGGCGCGTGGATGGGTGGCTGCCGGAGGGGCTGGGTCCTGTCTGTGGACGGGAACAAGAAGGCCGAATGGGGAAGCGCGAGGAGCGCCGGAGAGAGTAGTTCAGCTAAAAAGCACTCTCATTCCACGCATGAGGAAACTAAGGCAAGGTGAGGGGAAGTCACCGGCCCAAGGTCATATTGCGAATTGAAGGTAGAGGTAGGATTTGAACAGAGGCCGTGACCAGCAATGGGTAACAGAGGCGCGGGGCCCGGGGTGCCGCTTCGCGGGCCGGGGCGCGCGGGGTTCACCTGGTAGCTATCCAGCTGCTCTTCCGTGAAGATGGTCTGCTTGTTTCCCATGGTGGTCGCGGCGCCGCGGCTCGCCCACCCAGGCGCCGCCTCCCATCCGCGGCGGCCGGAGCCCCGC
>NW_022111379.1:31756428-31759100 GCF_000313985.2 Echinops telfairi
GCTCAGCTGTTCAAAAACACCAGCCGAGGGAAAATTGAGGCTTTTTACAGTCTCAGAAACCCCCAAGGGCGGCTCTACTCTGCTGGGCTGCTGCGAGCAGTCATCAAACCTGGGTCGGGGAGCTTGGTGTGGGTTTTCATGCATGTGTGCTTTCTAACTGTGCAGGAGCTGCATTGCAAAGTTATTTCCATTTTACAGAAGAGCAAACTGAGGTTAAGAGGGGTTCAGCAACATACCCAAGGTCCCACAGCTGAGAGACAGCAGAATCTGGGCTGGACCAGGTATGAGATTATACCTCGCCTGCCATGGACTTTGATGGAGATCCGGAACCTTGTGCTTTCAAAGGCGAGGCTTGTCAGTTTAGGATAAGGATTCTCAAACCACTAGGTGCATGTGTCAGAATCACTTAGGCGGTTCCACCTGGAGGCTCTGACTTAGGTCTGGGGGCAGGGGGAGGTAGTTCTGGGTGTACAGCAAGTTCCCAAGTGATGCTGCGGGTCCAGGAACCCCACATTGGAGACCACTGCTTAGGCTGAAGGTTGGGGGGCTCTGGTGTGGCAGGTGACTCTGTTGCTGTCACAGTTTCCTTTGGTGAGCCCCGAGGCTCCTGATTTCCCAGCATTCTTTTGGCCAGCAGCTATCAGCTCACCAGACAAAGGGATCATCAGAGATGTAAGCGGTTGCATCTGAGGAGCAGGGAGCAAGTGGACTGCCCAGCATTGCTGACCAGCCTCTGGCCATCTTCCTGGCACTGTGGACCAGTGTTGACAGAAGCCCCAGCCCTGGAGAACTGAGGCAGGAATGTGACCAGGCAGTAGTGTCTATCTGCACGTCCCCTCTCTCCATGTTAGAGTTGGGACTACACTCACTATTACCTTAGGTTCCCTCCTTCCAAGCCGAGATCTTAGAGCTGTTGCAGGGAGGGAGGGGGTAGGGCCACCAGCTGGGGCCACTAAACTCCTTGCCAGCAATCCTGTGGGAACTGCCCCTGTGGGTTTTCAAGGCTGTAAATCTTTCTGGGAGTAGAAAGCTTCATCTTTCTCCAGCAAGGTAGCTGGTGGTTTCAAACTGCCGCCTTCATAGCTGGCAGCCCCACTATATCCACTATAATCCACTATACTGCTAGGACTCCTTGTTGGGGAGAAAAGAGGCCCCAAATTCAAATATATTTATATAATTTTATTGGGGTCTCTTACAGCTATTATCACAATCCATACATCCATCCAGTGTGTCAAGCACATTTGTACATATCAGTGGTTCTCAACCTTCCTAATGCCGTGACCCTTTAATACGGTTCCTCATGTTGTGGAGACCCCCAACCATAGAGTTCTTTTCTTTTTTAAAAAAATCATTTTATTGAGGGGCTCATACAACTCTTATCACAATCCATACATACATCAATTGTGTAAAGTATACTTGTACATGCGTTGCCCTCATCATTCTCAAAACATTTGCTCTCCACTTAAGCCCTTGGCATCAGCTCCTCATTTTCCCCCTCCCTTCCCTCACCTCCCTCATGAACCCTTGATAATTTATAAATTATTATTTTGTCATATTATACTGTCCGACGTCTCCCTTCACCCACTTTTCTGTTGCCCGTCCCCCAGGGAGGAGGTTATATGTAGATCCCTGTAATCTGTTCCCCCTTTCCAACCCACCCTCCCTTTACCCTCCTGGTATCGCCGCAATCACCACTGGTCCTGAAGGATTCATCTGTTCTGGATTCCCTGCATTTCCAGTTCCTATCTGTACCAGTGTACATCTTCTGGTCTAGTCAGATTTGTAAGGTAGAATTGGGATCCTGAAAGTGTGGGAGTGGGGGGAGGAAGCATTTAGGAACTAGAGGAAAGTTGTATGTTTCATCGTTGCTACACTGCACCCTGACTGGCTCGTCTCCTCCTTGCGACCTTTCTATAAGGGAATGTCCAGTTGCCTACAGATGGGCTTTGGGTGCCCACTCCGCACTCCCCCTCACTCACAATGATGTGATTTTTTTGTTCTTTGATGCCTACCTGAGAGCATTCCGATATTCTCTGGCTAGAGTCTACAATCGATATTTTACTGGACTTGCTTTATCATTTATCTAGCCCTTTTTTAAAAATCGTTTTATTAGGGGCTCATACGACTGACTCTTATCACAATCCATACATACATCAATTGTGTCAGTCATACGACTGACTCTTATCACAATCCATACATACATCAATTGTACATTCATTGCCCCATAAAGTTATTTTCATTGCTACTTCCTAACTGTAATTTTGCTACTGATATGAATCATAGTGTAAATATCTGATATACAGGATGTATTTTCATTGTTACAAATTGAACATGATTAAAACATAGCGATTAAACACAAAGCAATATGTAATTATATATCGTGAAATATTTATTTCTAATTACAAATAAATGAAATTTTGTCTTCAAGTATGGTGTAGCATGGGTAACAGTCTTCACACTGGGTACTCATATGTGGGTGTATCTGCATGTGGGTGGACCCGCCTGGAGACGGATAGAGGAGCGCTGTCTTGGTTTCTAAGATCATCTGAAATATGTGTTTTCTGATGATCTTAGGCAACCCCTGTGAAAGGGTCGTTCAACCCCCAAAGGGGTCAAGACTCACAGATTGAGAACCGCTGATACATATGTTACCATCATCATTTTTGAAACAT
>NW_022111379.1:31759802-31761672 GCF_000313985.2 Echinops telfairi
TGGGTTAATGGGTTAATGTTGGACTTGTGGGCTTGGGTAGCATTGGGTTGGGATGTTTTCGTGATGCACATTTTCTTTACATAAAACTCTCTTATCCATGAGTTGCTGTGGATTTGTTTCTCTAAAGTACCCAGACTAACACAAGCCATCTAGCTGAGAAGCCCAAATGGAAGAAGCACATCAGCGTGTGTGATCATGAGGCATCCTCTGCCCTCCTCATCATCTATTTTAGATCAATTTTTCCCTTGTCTTTTGGTTTGTCTACTCCCTCTTACTTTCCTCTGACTCCTGGTATCCCCTGCTCCCCACCATCAGTCCCATTGTTTTCATCTCAGGATTGTTTAACTGGTCTGTCTTATCTAGATAGACATGCAAAAACAATAATAAACACCAAAACAATACAACAAACAAACAATGAAAAACAACAACAAAGAAAAGCCTATAAATAGTTCCAGGTCTGTCTGTTGACCTTATGGTTGTTTTCCAGTGGAGTCCAATGAGGTGCCACACCCTGCCCCCAAATCTATTTTTGGGATTCCTCGGGGACTTTATTGCTTTGCCCCCACTTGCTCTGTCCCATGCCCTTTGTGTTTTGCCCCGGTGTGGTGGGGTCAGATCGGGCACAGTTCCTGTACTGTGTCTCCAGTGGTGTCCTCTAGAGTGCTTTGGGTCATGTTTTGTGGTGGTCATGTTTTGTGGGATGGTCATGTTTTGTGGTGGTCCTCTCTGTGCATTAGCTGCTTCCAGCAGGAATATCGTCCTCAGGGCTTGGTGGGCCAGGATGTGTCCCACTCTTTCTTTCTCTCTCCTTCCCTCTTAGTGTTCTCCTCTGTGCTCCGAGCAGACGCACCCCTCTCCCCGGGCTGTATCTTCAGTGCTGTCCTCTGTAGTGCAGTCTTCTGGGCAGGGGTCCACATAGCTGGCCTCACAGACCTCTCTATTGGTTCACTGCTTCATGTCCGTATGCTGCATTCAAGTCTTGGCGCACCAGGTTGAGGTCTGGTCCCTTTCTCCCTCTGCGATATCCACGGGAGCCACCAGCGTGAGTTGCCTACCTGGTCGCCAACTCACCGGACCTCACTTATCAGTATCTTTTTTTTAAACATTTTTATGACTTTATTTAGTAATAGTATTATTCCATAAATTAAAAGAAAGCATTGGGGGCTCGTACAGCTCTTATACAATCCATACATCCATCCATTGTGTCAAGCATATTTGTATATATGTTGCCATCATCATTTTTTGGGGGGATGGGTGGGATTTGGCAGGTAGGAACGGCCCCATTTGATGTTATTTATTTATTTTTAAAAACCATTCTATTGAGGGCTCGTACAACTCTTATCACAATCCAGACATCCATCCACTGTGTCAAGCACATTTTTACATTTGTTGCCATCATCATTCTCAAAACATTTTCTTTCTACTTGAGCCCTTGGTATCCGCTCATTTCCCTCCTTCCCCCACCCTCCCTCCCTCATGTTCAATTTCAAACATATTTATAGACACATTTATTAATTGTTAAACAAGGCAAAGACACATTATCTGGATGAGAGACCATCAGCATGAAGCCATAATGGTGCCCAAGGACCGACAGACACATGATCACTTACATAGAACATGAGAGTACAAAAGCATGACTGGTGGCAGATGAAGACATCACAGTTGCAGGTAGGACTACAGGAGGGGCAAGGGGCCCATGAGTGCGACTCATAGCCTATACTAGACAGGGAAGCTTGTAAGATTGGTCCAGGGCCCTCTGACCAGGACAGTCAGGGATGACTCATGGCCCAGTGCCTCAAATTCCATCCAGGACACACCTGAGCAAGTCCCTAAGGACTAGGCTGCCCCTGCCTGGGCTGGCTAGGGAAGT
>NW_022111379.1:31762209-31763624 GCF_000313985.2 Echinops telfairi
TGGCTACCACAGATTGACAGGCTAGACTCCACCCCTTCACTCTTCATCCTCTCAAACTGACAATTATATAACTACCACACGGCCTAACGGCAACGCTATTCACAGAGCTGGTTAATGGTCAGAAAGAATCCATTGGAGGCCAAATCTATGTGGAGACTCAAAAATGGATTTAGAGATTCCACCTTGTTGTTGTTAGGTGCAACCGAGTCGGTTACAACCCCCAGCAACCCGATGCACACCTGACGAAACACCGCCTGGTCCCACTCCATCCTCACCACGGTTCCTAGGCCTGAGCCCGTTGTGGCAGCCACTATATCAGTCCATCTCGTTGAGGGTCTCCCTCTTTTCACTGTCCCCCCACCAAGCTGATGCCCTTCTCCAGGGAGTGGTTTCTCCTGACAACATGCCATCCTTGCCTCTCAGGAGCACTCTGGCTGGACTGCTTCCAGGACAATGTGTGCGTTCTTCTGGCAGGCCATGGTGTTTTCAGTAGTCTTCTCCAGCACCACAATTCAAACATAACGATTCTTCTTCAGTCTGCTTGACTTAGCGTCCAACTTCCACATGCATATGAGGCATTTGAAAATACCAAGGCTTGGATCAGGAACACCTTTATCCTCAAAGTAACCTTCTTGCCTTTCAACACTCTAAAGAGATATTGTGCAGCAGATGTACCCAAGGCAATGCATCTTTTGAACTCTTGACTGCTGCTCCCATGAACCTTGATTGTGGATCCAAGCAAGAGAAAATCTTGGGCAACTTCATTCTTTTCTCCACTTACCATGACCTACAGTGCTCAGAATTTGAGCCCACGCTGCCCCAGAACAGGTCTGTGTGTGTGTGCAGATTCTGCTCTGGCACATTCTTTGACGACTGCCAACGTGCTGCTCATTTGCATGTCAGGGGTTCCAGATAGAAAAGCAGGTCTCTTTTCTGAAAGCAAAGAGGATGGTGTTTTCAGCCTTAGAAGAGCCCCTCCTCTCACGGGAAGTAAAGGCTCCTAGAGACAGCCAACTGGAATGTTCCTTTCACAATCCTTTTTGGCCGCTGCCGCCACTGCCTGGATTGAGGTGTTCTCTTGAATTGTCAGCTCACAACAGCTGCAGAGACCGCCCTGAACTGAAATGTTTAGGAAGGGCCAACGCTACGATCCCCAAGCTGTAAGAAGGGGCTTCAAAAGGTTGGTGGAGACATTCCATTATCTTTTCATGCCAGTGTCCTACCAACTTTTGAAGCCCCCTCTTAGATGAGAGGCTCAAGGAGGCCAAGGCATGTGTCTGATGAGGCCACTCGGTTGGGAAGTGGCAAAACGAGGCTCTGGTTCTCTGGTTCAGATCCTGTGCTCCACCTGCTCCTCTCAAGAGTTGACGGTGTCTGGTCCTTGAGGAAGACTGTGTGTGTGTGTGTGTGTGTGT
>NW_022111379.1:31765495-31766327 GCF_000313985.2 Echinops telfairi
CTATGGGGACCAACACTGGAGACACAGTTTGGGAATTGAACATAATCTGACCCCATCACACTGGGGTGAAACACTAAGGGCATGCAACAGAGCAGCAAGGGGAGCAGAGTAATGAAATCCCTGGGGAATACTAAAAATAGATTTTGGAGACAGAGTGTGGCATCCCATCAGACTAGACTGGAAAACACTCATAAAGGCCAATAAACAGACCTTGAACTATTTATAGGCTTTTCCATTTTTCTCAGTGACTTTCTTTTGGTTGCTGTTTTGTTTTTGTTGTTAGTGTTTTGTTGGTTTTGACTTCCTTTGTTGTTTTGTTTGGCTTTACCTGTTTTTTGCGCTTATTAATGTCACTGTATGTCTATCTAGATAAGATAGGCAGGATAAACAATTCAAAGATGGAAATAACAGGACCAATGGTTCTGAGGGTATACAAGAGAAGGGGGGGTAGGAGAAAGGAAGGGCAGAGGGGGGTAGGAAACCAACCCTGGGGTAAGGGAACAACAAGTGAACTAAAATCATTGGAGAGAAGGGTGTAGGATGCCTAGTGGGGCTTAATCAAGGGCCATGTAGCAGCAAGGAATTACTAAACATGAATGAAGGCCAAACATGGTGGGGGGACAAGAGGAAAGTAACAGGAAATAGAGGAAAGAACCAGGAGGAAAAGGACATTAGGTCTAAATACAGGCATGTACATATGTAAATATATATATAACTAACAAGAGAGGAATAGAACTATGTACTTCTATCTATATGTTAAGACATTAGGCCTCGACTCAAGTGCTCCCTCAATGCAAGAACACTTTGTTCTAATAATCTGGCATTCTGTGAT
>NW_022111379.1:31768069-31769189 GCF_000313985.2 Echinops telfairi
CTCAGAGTGGACCCTGTCCCTTTGAAAGTGGCCATGAGTTCCTCCGTCCAGCCCCAGGGACCCTGGGAACAGGCTTTCAAGTGTTCCTTCTGTTCATCCCATAGCCTGCGGCCTCGTCCGTTACCCAAGAAAGAGTGTGCGAGTCCTTATTTGCTTTGAGGAAAGCTTTGTCACTATTTATAGCGTGTCCTCTGAACTTGACCTGTGGACTTGGGCAGCCAGAGCAAAGCCAGGCCTGAGATGCTAGGAAATGGGAACTAGAGCAGGTCCATTTGGTTCGATCAAGACCCTTGAATTGTACTTCCAGGCATGAATCCTGGGCTGCTCCCGAGATATGGTTGTTATTTGCCATTGCTGCTGCCTGTGGCCCTCAAGTCAGCCCTGCCTCACGGAGACCCCACCCACAGCAGAATGAAGCAGGTCTGGCCCAGGTGGTCCATAGCGTTTTCCCTGGCGGATTTCCGAAGTAGATCACCAGGCCTTTCTTCCTTGTTTGCCTTATAGGCTCCACTAAGAGGTCTCCTACATCAGAGCAACATGGCAGATGTGTGGTGGCTGTACAGGAGGTGCATTGGTCAGGAATTGAACCTAGGGTCTCTTGCATGGAAGGTTGAGGATTCTACCACTGGCCCACCAATGCCTTTGACTACTCGCTGACTTCTCTAAGCACAGAATCATTCGTCATAAGGAGGACAAGCATATGACTGCTTCATTATGTCTTTACAAATCAAAAACTTTATTCTGATCTGAGTGAGTGTTAACAGATGATGTTAGCATCTCATTCAATTCCTGTGCATTTTGTTTGTGACGTTAGTTGCAATCCCCACAGGGCAGCACCCCCCCTTCCCACTGCCTCCCAGGTCCCCCATTGCCACTCATCCTTGTTACTGCCTCCTCCCGCCTTCTGACTCATGTCTTCTAGCACACTAGGCCAGATCACTTATAGCTTGAAATATATAGCATTTTATTATCTTCCTCTCTACTGTTTGTAGCATTACTTAGATGTTCTTTTCATTACACAAATACGTAGGTTCCGCTGTTTGTGAACGTCATTTCAGGATGGGAAAGAGGATATTTTTGTTCTAAAGAGGGAGCATTGAGTTAGTCAGGGTGTGATGTA
>NW_022111379.1:31771101-31772381 GCF_000313985.2 Echinops telfairi
TTTTGGTTTAAACTTGAAAGATTACCTCAGGGCAATCATTTAAAAGAGTCTGGAGTCCATGAGGATTTGAAATTCTGTTCTGAGTTTGGATCAGGATTCTTCTTTGGGGTCTTTGATCGGAAGGTTCAGCAGTGGTAGCCGGGCACCATCCAGTTCTTCTGGTCTCACGTCACACATGCCATAGCCCCTCCTGCCTCTGACGCTCTTCCTATGTTGCTCCAGGTAGAGAGAGACCAATTGCGGGGTTTGGGATGGTCGCTTGCAAGCTTTTGAGGCCCCAGGCAGTATGCAAAGAAATGAGGGTCATAGAAACACTACATGCTTTATGTGGCCAATGAACTGAGATGTCCCATGAACTTTTAAACCTAAGTGAAAGTTTGGAGAGCCCTGGGATTTCCCGAGAAAGGGCCCAAAGGGCAGTTGGCTTGTCAGGCCACTGAAGTATTGGAAGGACAGAGTTGTAGAGCCCATTTATTTGTTTGAGTAGTAAACATTGCAAAAACTCTCTACATGGCATGACCGGGCCAGTGGGGTCAGCCCAGGAGGGGTTCAAGAGGCAGATCCAAAACCTCCAGAGGGAAGGTTTGGGAGACCTTCATCTGTGGCCGGAGGGAGCCACACAGCCAACCTTGGCCCGGGCAATGCAAGGATTCCAGGATTTCAGGCAACCTCCTTTCACCTGGTAGTAGAGTCGTTGAGTGGCTGGGAGTGTGGAATAAAAAGCAGCCCAGATTTGGAGAGAAACCAAACCAAACCCATGGCCAGCAAATCAGTTCTGATTCCTCGCGGCCCTTCCTGGCAGAGCAGAAGTGCTCCCTGGGCTTTCGGAGACTGTAAATCTCCACGGGAGCAGACAGTCTCCTTTGTCTGTTGAGGAGAGGCTGGTGCATTTGAACCCTTGATCTGAGAATTAGCAGCCCCTCTGCCACTAGGACTCCTTGACTTTGATAGAGAGAGCAGCTTTATTCAGGAAGGAAGTAGGGGAAAGGAAAAGGGACTCTTGTAGTAGTCGTTAGGCCTCCCCACGGAAGAAAGGCCTGGTGATTTGCTTCCATTAAGACTACAGCCAAGAAAACCCTAAGGGGTATGACTACTCCAATTGAGAGAAAGAACACACAGACCATAAGCTCTGTCCGGTGTCTTAAAGAGTTAGAGGAAACACATTTTTCTTTTCTATAGATTGGGAGCAAACACGGGCAGGAAGTTTACCCAGATGCGGAGCCGTGGGATGAGCCTGGGATAGTAAATGAGAATGTTTATCCTGAGGGTATCGCTTCTCC
>NW_022111379.1:31773601-31775258 GCF_000313985.2 Echinops telfairi
GAGAAGTGTCTAGCCTACCATTTGACCTTTGGACTTGGGACCAGACTTGGACTTGCCTCTACAACTGTGTTAGCCACTTATCTCTATATATACATATGGAAGCTTCACCATTTTTCTCTCTCTCTAAAACCCAGGCTAAGACAGGTCATTACGAGTTAGAATCAATTCCATGGCAGTAGGTTGGGAACATGGTCTCATCATGGGTAAACAAGGGTCAATCTTTGTGTCTTCTCTAAGACATAAGGATGTGGTTGTTCTTCGGTCCTCCTGGGTCCCATTCACAGTGACCCCATAGACAACAGAACAAAGCACAGTCCTGCCCGCGTCACCCTCACAATTGCTGGTGTATTGGGGCCCATGTTGTAGCCATACTGACAGTCCATCGCCTTGAGGATCTTTCTCTTTTTCACTGACCCCCTACTTTACTACAGGAGCCATGGTGGTATAGTGGTTCTACATTGGACTGGGATCAGGATGGTCGGCAGTTCAAAACCACCAGAAGCTCCACAGGAGAAAGACTGGGCTTTCTACAACTCTTCTCGATATGGTTGAACTATTGAATTGTAGAGTATGTAGATGAAGTGCCAATAAAACTGTTAATAAAAAAAAGACTGGGCTTTCTACTTCCATAAACAATTACAGTCTTTGAAACCCACAGTGGGGGTCTCTGAGTCAGCATTGATCGATGGCAATGAGTTTGGTTTTTGGTCTACTTTACTAAGCAAGATGGCTTCCTTGGAGACTGGCCCTTCCACATCCAAAGTCCTATGGGAGGGTGAGATATGGTTAATTCTTTAATATGGCCCTTCTAGCCATAATCCCTTTGGTGATGTATTGTAAAGAAATTCTAGCCTCTTGAGAAAGATGAGGGCAATGAGTGTACAAATGTGCTTTACACAATTGATGTATGTATGGATTGTGATGAGTTGTATGAGCCCCTAATAAAACAATTTTTAAAAAGAACTATAAAAGCCCCCAATAAAATGATTTTTAAAAAAAGAAAAGAAAATTCTAGCCTCTATGCCTGTTGCACAAACCTCTTTAGAGTATTGAATAGTGAGAAGGGTACTTTAAGGACTGCAGTGCGCCTGACCCAGGCCATGGTATTCTCAATCCCCTCCAATGCATGTGAAAGCTGGACCGTGACTAGAGAAACCTGAAGGAGAATAGAAGCATTTGAACTGTGGTGCTGGAGGAGAATACTGCAAGTACCATGGACTGCTGAAAGGACAATCCCGTTGTCCTGGAAGAAGTAAGACCAGAACGCTCTTTAGAGGCAAGGAGGGCAAGACTTTGTCTTCTATACTTCGGACATATTGTCAGGAGAGGCCAGTCCCTGGAGACGCACAGCATGCTTGAGAAAGCGAAGGGGCAGCGAAAAAGAGATGGACTGACACCGTGGCTGCAGCCATGGATGGCAACACTACCACCAGGCCCGTGGTAATCCATTTGGGAGGGAGTTCCCTGTTACAGGATTAAGGTGGGATATATTCTGAGTTTCCACATGGAGGCACAACAGAACTCCTAGGCAGGAGGGAGACTTTGGAAGACTTATTCCTGTTCATACGGAATTTTTACCTGAACCCTGTGATTCTGTAAAAAAGTGATAGTTCAGGAACCTTCATCCTTGGTGTTTAGGAAAATGGCTTGTTGCAAC
>NW_022111379.1:31775811-31777131 GCF_000313985.2 Echinops telfairi
AGCACTGGCTACAGACCCAGGCTACAGCACTGGTCCAGGCGAGAGATGGCAGTGGCTCGGAGCAGGGGTGGAGCAGTGGAGGTGGGGAGAAGTGGCTTCATCCTGGCTCTGGTTTGAGGCTATTGTGGACCACTACTGCTTTTAGGTCTGCTACTGGAGTTGGCAAGGGTGGATTACCTAATGAACAAAGTAAACACGGGCTCCCTGGGGTTTACTTACTAATCTGTAGTGAACGATCTCACGTGAGTTCCATTACAGTTAGGATGCTGGCAAAGAATACGGAATGTACCATGGACTGCAGGTTTATCTTGGAAGAAGTACAGCCAGAATGCTCCTTGGAGGCAAAGATGGTGAGACTGTCTCACGTGCTTTGAACATGTAGTCAGGAGAGACCCGTGGGGACATCAGGCTTAGTAGCGGTGTAGTGAAACAGCAGCAGGTCCTCCATCAGATGGATGGACACAGCGGCTGCCACCATGGCTTCAAACATAAGAATGGGGCTGGGGCCGGGCAGGGCTGAGTCTGCTTCTGTTGTTTGTAGGGTCATTTGCTATGAGTCGGGACTGACTCCATAGCAACTAACAACAACAACAAGCCCTTGCTTATTAGGTAATCCTTACCTGTTAACTGGAAAAGAGCTTTGATTCTAGAGGAAGGGATGATGGGGTTGGGAGAGAGATGGATGCCAGCCATGCCTAGCAGCAGAGCCTTGGATGTGGTGAAAAATGTGAAATTGTTCACTACAGACCACTAATAGGACAGGTAAGGTCAACACTGGAAGCCCCTTTTTTGGGGGGCAAGGTGGGGGAGGCTGGTCATGTGCTTGTGTGTGGGAGGTGCCGTGTCCCTTCTAGCCCTTGTGCCCTGACTCACATATTAACAGAAATCCTAGCAGATGACACATACACACAGACAAACTCACTGCCACCGAATCGATTCAGACTCCTCTGGACGCGCACGACAGGGCGGAGCCACCCACGTGAGTTTCCAAGACAAATTCAAGGGAACAGAAACCCTCGCCTTTCTCCCGAGAAGCAGCTGGTAGGTTCCAAATGCTGACCTTGACGTTCACAGCTCAACCCGTAACCACGATGCCACCGGGGCTTCTCGTGATCATAGATGTGAGCATTTACCATTATGGTTTAGGGGGAGAGGAGGGCATTTTATCTCAAACATTCAACAAGCTGTTTTTGAATCTTCCTAATGATCACTTTTGAGAATTGTGGAGTAGTCCACTCAATCCATTTACCTTAAATTAGAGAACTGAGGGACAGAGAGTGGAGCACATCCTGGCCAAGCAAGCCTTGAGGACGATATTCC
>NW_022111379.1:31780472-31781914 GCF_000313985.2 Echinops telfairi
TTGAGAATGATGAGGGCAATGAATGTACAAATGTGCTTTACACAATTGATGTATTTATGGATTGTGTTAAGAGTTGTATGAGCCCCTAATAAAATGATTTTAAAAACAAACAAAAAAAATATTAGAAAATAATTTTCTCTGTTAAATCATTTAGAATTTTAAAAAATGGTCACAATTATAAAGCTTTTCCTTTATGGGTGATTTTTAAAGGGATTAATCCTCAGGAATGGATTTACTAGGCAAAATATGCTCTTCAGACACACTGCCCAATTCTTTCCCAAGAAGATTGTGGAAGTTTATAATCCAAGCCAGAATGAAGAGTGTAGCTTCACCACACACGGGACTGAATGAAAGCTGATAGTAATGAAGGGGGTACTTTTAGAAAGGTTTGCATACATGAGACTTGGTGAGGGTCAACATTTGTACTTTCATCTTTTCAATATGTTTGTAGGTGAACGTTTACACCATGAATTAGGTTTTTACATGAATTATTATATGAAAATATCATACAAATAGTTCTGTGGCATTGGTTACAACTTTTCCAAGCTGTAAGCATTTTCCGGATCTGCACTCGGCTCTCTATTCATCTAGTTTTGTTAGGTCTCTCGGGTGAGAAATACCTTGGTCCTTGGCCTCATGTAAGCATTCACTTCGAAGCCTGGATGTGATCCAAGCGAGTTTTATAAGGGATAGAAGTTTCAGGTTTTACACAGACACCTTGTGTAAAAGGTGTACATGGTCAATGGTACTCGTTGACCTCTTTGGCTGAATTAAGCTCACCTGGCCTAAATGGGGCCAATCCAGGTGTACCTCCCACCTAGGTGCACCACCCCTTCCTGTCTCAGAGGCTGAATTTTTTTTAACCTGCCCTGTGGACAACCTGGTCCCTGTTCTAACTACCTAACAGCTTCCCATCTCCTCCTTGTCTGGGGGGCAAATGTTAATCAGTAGCTGGTCTCTCATGGCTCACCATTGAAGGGGTTCATGACTCAGAAATGGTACTGTTTGCTGTACACTCCAATCTAGTGTTTGGCTGAAATGTGACCCCCCCAGCAGTGGTTTCAGTTTTATGTTAAAAGGGTGTCTTTCTTGGGACGGTCATCTCAGGGTTCCCCCTGTCTCTCTCAACCCAGTGAGTCTAGTCTTTTTGATGAACGTGAGTTTAGTTCTATATTTTCCTTCCATTCTAACAGAGGTATTCTGTTAGATCCCTGGTTAGAATTGTTAGGAGTGGTAGTTGGGTGTTAGAATAACCAGCCTCTAACATTCATGGGGGGGGTCCGTAGGCACAACTGTACAGTAATAATGCATAAAGATTATAGTAAAGTCCTAGAAGATAGGAGAGAAAGTAAAAAAAGAGTCAGACACATTTCATGATAGCATGCTCGCCTCCGGGATGGCCATGATCTCAGCAGTCAGGTCCACGCAGAGTGGGAGGAGGC
>NW_022111379.1:31782740-31784624 GCF_000313985.2 Echinops telfairi
ACAAAGTTTGTGAAAACAAAATCCCACTGTCTTCTCACCCCGCCTCCACCCTGGCCCCCATAAACTTTCTGCCATGTATGCAGCACATACAAATATGTTCCTTAGAAGCAAGATGGTAGGACTTCATCTCAAGCATTTTGGACACATTAACAAGGGAGACACACCCCTGGAAAGTACACCATCCTTGCTGCAGTAAAAGGCCAGCAAAAAAAGAGAGGCAGATTCTCACTAAGATGGGTTGACAGTAGCGGAAACACTGGACTCAGCATTGGAATGATGGTGAGGCTCTTGCAGGGCTGGGCCTTGGTGCACTCTGTTGCACCTGCCAGAGGGCACCTAATCACATAGCTATACCTAGATCTACATGTGATTCACTCACGCAGGCTGTCTGGTGGGCATATGTGCATGCATGTCTACATACGTAGTTTTGTTTTGACTGCTGTTGTTGTAAACTTGATTGTGCTGCAGCATTAACTAGAGCTGTCCCTTTATCCTGTCCTGCTTAGTGCCTCCATTACTTTGGTCGGTGAAGCTGTGTGGACTTCACCTTCCTTTGGTAGTGCCTTTCCCCCTCACCAAAAATAACACGCGTCTGCTACCAAGCACGTTCTTTCCCTTCCCTCCCCCTCTCATCTCTAGTAACCAGTAAAGAATATTTCTGTCTACATACGTATCTACTCCTAACTATAGGCAAAACGGTGTTCAAAATGGAAGTCCTTGTCTGCTTACAAATGGCCGTAAGTTGTACACCACTGGAAAAAAAAAAAGGAAAAAAATGAGCATTAAACTGACTTCATGAAGAGACAGTGACTGAGGACATAGTCGGCAAAATTCTCACATTCTACTAAATTTTTTTTCTCTTACTTCCATAGGCTGGGGCATTACCAGCGACCAACAAGCATGTCTATTTTCAAATAAAACCACACAGTAACCTAATTGACACGTAGTAGCAAAGAGTCACCTTGCTGTAGGAGATATCAATAAAGTCTTCTTACACAGAGAAGAGCCCTGGCGGTGTCAGGTAAGCATTGCACTGCTAACTGCAAGGTCAGAGGTTCAAACCCACCAGCTTCTCTGAGGGAGAAAGTTGAGGCTTTCCGTACCCAGTGAAGATTTATAAGCTTGGAAATCCTATATAGGGTGGCTGTGGGTTGGAAATCGACTTGATGGCAGTGGGAGCTATACTGAAGGCTTACTATTCAAGCCATAAACCCTAGTAAACCCTAGAGGAGACAGTCGTTCCCACAGAAAGAGGCTAATTCATTCATTTCAGAATCCAGTCACATTTCCTTCGAAGTGTTGTTGATATTTTTAAAAATTAAAAAAATATGACGGCAACATTCAACAGTGGCCCATAGCTGTAGTCTTGACTGGTTCTGGACCTTCCGTTCCAAAGGATACTTCACTGCCTTCGAAGAGGAAGACTGACCAACTGCAGCCAACCCCAGAGAGCAAGTCCAGGCTCCAGCCCGAAGGGTGCGGCTCAGAGAAGAACAGGGGGGAGGATTGGCCTCTGAGATAAGGAAGCCGACTCAACGTCCAAATATTTCCCATCGAAAAGGACTTTATAAGTCACTGTTGGGGAATCCCCTCCCTCAGCTTGGATGCTTTCCATATGGCATCTCTAGTAAAAGAGGCATTTCAGTACTCTTAAGTTGTTCTTATAAATGCTATGGTCCTCAGTGCTGAAAACAGACACATTATAACGCAAACTGCACACAGTGGCAGCAATTACATGCTTCATAGAAATCGTTGGCGAAGTTCAGGCCTGCAGAAGCCTTCTCACTTGGCTTCCTTCCTCGCAACACTTCTAGAATCTTCAAGCTATTTTCAGAGGAGAAGCTTGCTCTACTAACTCACTCACTCACTCACTCCACTCCACTC
>NW_022111379.1:31791441-31792493 GCF_000313985.2 Echinops telfairi
AATGAGGGGGTGGTCTCTGGGTCTCCATAGGAACCATTATCAGTAGGGGGAAAACTCCGCCTACAGGAGCCTGTCCATTGTCCCCAGAGGCAGGGAGCAGGCGCACCCCTGTGGTGGGATGAGACAGCAGTCTGGCAACTGATTGTCTTCAAGGGGGGAATGCCTGTGCATCTGACCTCCCCCCAGAGAATATGGACCTTTCTAATCTTCCTTTGCTCAAAGGGCCTGGCTGTGGAGCAGGAGGTTTGGACCTTCTAGACTCCCTTGTCTTTTGTACTTTAGCCTTGTTATCAGGACATTCCATTCCCTGAGAAGGACACCAGACTTGGTAGAGAGTCAGCAAAAAAGACCTTCCTTGAGATGGACTGACACAGTGGCTGTAGCAATGGGCTCAAGCAGGGCAACAATGTCGAGGATGGCGCAGGACCGGGCAGTGCACGCCTCTGTGGTGCATAGGGTCTCCATGAGTTGGAACCAACTCAACAGGAGAGAAGCAACCTAACAATAGTCATGGACCTCTTTGCTGCTGTTACTGTTGTAAGTGTTGGACTGCTAATCTAAGGTGACCAG
Organism: Echinops telfairi; assembly: GCF_000313985.2. NCBI lineage: Eukaryota > Metazoa > Chordata > Mammalia > Afrosoricida > Tenrecidae > Echinops > Echinops telfairi. The sequence continues at coordinate 31,792,012 of NW_022111379.1, forward strand.
ATTTTAACTTTGGTAAAGCGGGACATCATTGGTAAAACTCATATCCCGGCGACATAGCCACATGGCAGCCGGAAACCATATACTCTAGCTTGTTGTGCATTCTTTCCAAAAATCTGGACTTTTTTAAAATGCCGGCGGGACACGGGGAAAATTGTTCAAAATCAGGACTGTCCTGCCAAAAGTGAGACGTCTGGTCACCTTATGCTAATAGCAAGGTTGGCCTTTTAAACCCACCAGCACTCTCTCTCTCTCTCTGTGTGTGTGTAGGAGGGATGGGATTCTCTGCTCCCATAAAGATTTACAGTCTCGAGAACCTGTAGAGGGTCACGATGCATGGGCACAGACTTGACGGCACTGACTTCCTCCTAAGAATCATTCCTTTGCTTTCCCTCCTCCCTCTAGATCAGTCACTAATGTGTACATTGTATTTTGTAACTGTCAGTCCAACTTAATGTAAGAAAGAGGTGGTGTGAATGATGGGG
>NW_022111379.1:31795360-31798061 GCF_000313985.2 Echinops telfairi
TAGCTCACCTCAGCCCCGCTTGATGGTCCTCCTGGAGGGGACTTAGCCATCAGGGTAGAAGCAGCTGCCTCGTCCTCCTCAGCCACCCTCCCGAGAACCAGGGAGCCTCATTATTTATTGCTAACCACGCACCATATCACTTTAGGGGGATCTGAATACAGAATCATACATCACAGAAAGGGACAATACAATTCATCCTTGAACAAGTTTGATCACCCTGATGTCTCATACAATAAAACAGACAATTACTATCCTGGGAAGCATGCAAGCCCCCTGATAGCAGATAACAACCTACATCATAGAGAGGGGTTGTAACATAGGCAATACAAGCAATAGGAGGGGGATGACCTAGGGGTGAACGCGCAATAGTAAGAGGAGGGAATAGGGGGGCATGTGTGGCAAGATGGTAGCCTAAGCTTAGTCATCTCAGAGTGGTCCTGGGTTTGCCTATGGGGACTGCTTCAAGGGAACAATAACAGAAAGGAATGTGCCCTATTTGTTGTGGGATAAACAGTGGTGTCTGCTTGATCTAGACAGCTGATACCTCTCAGTGAGAATGACTCCCAATCCACTCTTGATGGCTGATGTTAAGGAGAATAACCTCTGACCTACTTTCGCTGACCGACTAGTGTACAGTCATTCTCAAGACATATTTTTGGGGGAGACAGCTTGAGAGAAATCCTTCTGTTCCCCACAGCCGTGCATTTCCCATAATGGGAGGCATGCTGAAATCAAGGAAAGAAGAAGAAAAAAAGGAGTAGGGATTTTTGGCAAAGGAGTCCTGGTGGCATAGTGGGTTATGAGTTGGGCTGCTAACTGCAAGGCCAGCAGTTCAAGCTCACCAGTTGCTCTGTGGGAGAAAGAGGAGGCTGACTGCTCCTGTGACGATTTATAGTCTTAAACCTATGCAGGGTTGTTAGGGATCGAATGGACTCAGTGGTAGTGGGTTTCAGGGATTTGGCAACTATTATATGGGACACATATATTCCAATCTACTAGGTGGTAGGATTCATGGGGTAAGGTCTGTCTCCCTCCCCCCCCTCCCCTAAATCATACAGGTCCTCATCAGGAAACTGCACATAGTACAAGTGGGTAAGCAGCTTCCCGAGAAACCCAGGAGTCTGAAAATGGTGGTGTTGTTTTTCTCATGGAAGCCTTTGCTGTGCTCCTTGACCACAGTTATCACTTTTCTGGGTGGGTGGGCAGCTCCTCCCTGAATAGAAGAGCCCTTTGCAGGGTTGGAGTGGGGAGATCTCGTCTAAATCACCCCACGTCCCTTGTTGTCTGTGGCTCCCAGGGCTGTTTGTAGCTGATAGAGGATGAAAGGGAAGCTGAACATGGGCATGATTCTCCCAGCGAAGCCTCCCTGGCCTCAGTGTTAGATTAGGTCACCAACTGCCATTGTGTTGATTCTGACTCACAGCGACCCTACAGGATAGAGTAGAACTGCCCATGTGGGTTTCCAAGACTCCTATGGTGCAGCTGGTGGTTTTGAACTACTGATTTTGCGGTTAACAGCCCAACTTGTAACCACCATGCCACCAGGTCGCCCTTTAGATTTAATCAGGCCCCTGATTTTACCCTTTCACAGTTCCTTCCATTTGTGCTTCTTGACACGTGTTGCAGTTTTACGTTTTATAGTTGTGATATTTTATTTTATTTTTTAGTTGTGATATTTGATTGATAACTTGTTTTTCCCACAGGATGGAAAACTCCAGCTTTTAGAACCAGGCCTCGAGTCGGAACTCAGAGAACACTTGGAGGTGTGCCGTAGATGTCCCTGGGAGGCGCACCCCGTCACATACTTGATTACGAGCTTGCAGGGGTTTGAACCCGCCCAGCGACACCTCCGAAGATGCAGACCAATCAAATCAAAACAAAAAACCCAACCCACCAAACTCCTTGCCATGAGTCAAGTGTGACACATAGAGCCCCTGTAGGGCAGAATCGAACAGCCCCTGTAGGTCTCCTAGGGTATAAATCTTTATGGGTTCAGAAAACTTCCTCTCGCCGCCCCTACCCCACCCCAGAAGGGGCTAGTGGGTTGGAACTGCTGACCTTGAAGTTAACAGCCCAATGCACTACCCACAAGCCACAAGCCCCATCAGAGGATTTACTCTGCCCCCATGGGGTTGCCACTCATCTCGCTCTCTCGCCTGCAACCAAGAGGAGAGTAATGACAGAGAACAGATCAATAGTTGCCTTTGATGGGGGATGGGAACAGGCACTGACTGGAAGTAGGCAGGAGGGAACTTTCTGGGGTGTTGGCAATGTGCTAAAGCTGGCCTGTGGTGTTGGCTGTGCAGTTCTAGACTTAAAATCACCAACTGCACACTTAGAGAATGTATTTTGTGAAATCTAAATGCTACCTCAAAAAGTCGGTTCAAAAAGCCAAATAATTGTGGGATGAATACACTACCTGCCTCCCTCCACTGGACAGTAAACTCCGTGAGAGAGCTCCCCAGACAGGAAGCGTGATCGCCACCAGGTAGGCACTGGAGGAAACGTGCTCGCTGGTTAGGGCATCAATGAATGACCGTGGAGGCCGGGAGGTGACTTCCTGGAGATCCCCGCCAGACCCCTTCCGGGCCACAACCCCGCCCTTGCCTCGCGCGTCACCGAGAAGCGAGCTCCGCGATTGGTCATAGAGGAGCCGCGTAGCCAGGGGCGGGGCTTCTGGGGGCGGGGTTAGGGCGGGATC
>NW_022111379.1:31798436-31837734 GCF_000313985.2 Echinops telfairi
CCGAGACTCCGACGCCGCCACCCGCATTCGGCCCAGGCCTCGCGCCGAGCCCGGGAAGGTCGCAGGAAAGGCCGGGCCGCGCCATCCCCGTCACTTCCAGGGCTGTGACTGCCGCTGCGCCGATCGCTCCACGAGGCCCTCGTCCCAGCGCGGCCCCGGCCTTCCCTCCGGCGGCTCTCGGCCGCTAACCTCTGCCGCTAACCTCGGGCACGGGCTGTGGACCTGGGAGTTTCCCAGGTGAGGGAATCCCTAGACCGGTGTTGTTGTTTTTTTAATTCGATCGCTCCCAGTCCGACCACCGGTGCTCTTGTAGCTATTTCCCTTTAAAGGACACAGGACACCTACACCGCGGAATTACTTCCAAACTCAGAGCAGGAGGTCCCCAGGGAGACTGGCAGCCTTTGCCTTTGATTGGCGGAAGTCCTTGTTCTGGAGAACTTTAGTTATCCTTGGCAGTTGGGATGCCTGAGCTAGAAAGGGCAGGGCTTCCTAGCCGCTCGGCAGTTTCCAGCTACCTTCTAGAAGGAAACCTGTGCCTCTGGGCATCAATTGCTCAAGGTCATACAGGTTGTTGGTGCACAGCTGGAACTGGAAAGAGACCTAATGGTTCCCCTTGGGTGTTCTGATTCGCAGTTCTCAGTTCCATTTGGCCAGCTTTGTGACCAAGGTCATACCGAAAACTATGGCCACCAAGCAAGCCTCAGGTCTCCTGTTGCCGTTAATGAATGATCCCCTTGGTAATCCACCATAAGCACCTTAAAAAAAATAGTGGTATTGTTTCTTCTTGGTTTGAGTTGAAAAAGAGGGCCAGGGGTGCATTGTTATTTAATGAAAAGCGCTCCAAAGGGAATTCAGCAGTCTAAGGAATCCACGGAGGAATCTCAGGAGAGACACTGATTTGGCTGCATGGTCCTGCATAGATTAGTTACCATCTCTGAGACTTCAATATGTTTATCTGCGTATCAGCACAGGTTCCCAAGACCAGGTCGTTAATGTGAAAACCAGTATTACATGGAAATGAAGGACCACTAAAAAGGGGATGAAAGGGGGATAACTACATCATTACACATAATTGCCAAATTATATCATTATGTAACTGCCCAACCACTGAGAATCATTCAGGCCGCATCCAAGCTGACACATGACCTTAACTACGGCAGTCAGTGTTACTCTCAGCGCCCACCTGGATCTTCCTGCCAGATAAGCCTTGTTCATGAGAAACAGTCAGCTAGAAGATTTTTTACTGTTGTCTTAAGTGCAGAGCGGCAGATAACAGGGTTGCCAGTAAGGGAGGGATAGGTCTACTTGCCTCACAGAAGTGCTTGAGGATTCAGTAGTGTACACGAAGGCCCCTAGTACATGTTGAAGGGACACAGCAAACATAGATGTCTCTAGCTAGCAATACATGTATCTTCTGGTCATCCAACAGACCACTGGGTCTTAATAACTGGACCTCAGTAACTGGGTTCTGAAGTGCTGCCCTCTTCAGACTTGGCATGGTGTGGTGGTGAGTTATGTCAGGTTTGCTTAAAGTAAAGCAAATCTATGCCATTGCCCAAACCAAAATTCTTCCATCCCCAAGCTTGTACTTGACTGCCGAGTCATCTTTGGTAAGTACATGAAATCTTTAGAATGAGAAACACAAGCAACACTGTCTGGCAGGGAAAAACAAAATAAAACATACTCCCACATGCAGGAAGTGTTGAGTAGTGGAGGCTCCCTGATACCAGACTCCCTGTGTGACCTTTAGGAGAGTCATTTGACCTTTATGAGCCAGTTTCTTTTCAGGGGTTGGCACAGAAGTGCTTTAAGCTGGGCCAGAGTGGGGCTGGGTTGGGTACTGTTTCTGTCAGCTCTCCCTCTGCTGGGGTCCTCTGAAAGGTTTTGTCTGGGACAAGGGGAGCCCCAGCCACAGTCTTCAATCGCCTCCTGTGCATGTGAAAGTCGGGCATGGAGCACATGATGGAGAATGTGTGCATCTGGATGGTGGTGCTGGCGAGGACGGAAGGTACCACGGGCTGCCAGAGAACAAGCCGGCGGGCCTCGGAAGAAGTACAGCCAGACTACTCCTTAGAAGCACGGATGTGAGACTTCACCTCATGCATGTTGGGCCTGTTTATCTGGAGAGACCAGTCATTGGAGAAGGACATCGTGCTGGGTAAAATAGAGGGACGGTGGAAAAGAGGAAGGCTCCTGACAAGATGGGTGGGCACCATGGCTGCCACGATATGCCCCAGCTTAAAGGTTGAGGATGAGGCAGGACAGGGTGGTACCTCCCTGTGGAGTCAGAACCAACCTGTCGGTGCCTAGCAGCAACACAGCCTAAACCATGCTTCTCTCTCTCACACACACACACATACACACGCGCGCGCGCGCGCGCGTTTCGACTTTTCCTGGCTCTTACATAGTAGACTGCAGAAGATAGTCTTTTCTTAAATCTTATTTTATTTAAAGTCCTGGATCATTCTAATGACTTAGATATAAACCCAACTCAAGTTCCCTGCCATCCACCCCAGCTCACTGTCCCACCTTTCCAAAGATGGAAGGAGAGGTGACAACATGGGGGGATATCACTGCAAGTACGGCAGGGGTGGGGGGCTTTCAAAAAGCTTATGGAGGAAATTCCACGATCTGTTCATTTCCTTTTCCCATGCATTTTTTAAAAGCCCCCTCGTACTAAAGCTCTTTGCTGGGATTTCCTCCTGGGATAGACTTGCTGAGTGAGGGACTGAGGCTGGCCTCAGGTCCTTCCGCACATACTTGCTGAGCACCTATTAGAGCCAGACCCTGGAGACCCTGTCTGGCAGTGAACCAAACAAATAAAAGTCCCTGTGCTCGTGAGTTTACATTTTAAATCCATTTTTGTGGTCCGATCGAATGTCTGGAGGACGTGCATCTGTTCTGTGTCGGTGTCTGATCCTTCGCACAGGGTGGGTAGAAGAATCCATGCCCAATTGTGTAGCAGTGCCAGCCATGGGGTCGCCTCCAAAAGACCTCCCATCTACTGGTGGAAGGAGCCCTGGGAGTGTAGTGGTTCCGAGTGGGGACTGCGATCCACTTGGTTGGCAGTTTGAAACCACCAGCAGCTCCTTAGGAGAAAGACTTGGCTTTCTACTCCCATCAACAGTTACAGTCTCGGAAACCCACAGGGGGTCCCTACGAGTCAGTGAGTCTACTGGTGGGTGGTCCTGCCCTTGAGTTTGGGCAATGGCTTTGGCATAGAGTATCATTTTGGACCTGACCCTTTCCTTTTCAGTGCAGCTACATGTCTTGGTGGGTGCCAGAGAATGGAGGGTGCAGTTCGTTCATACCTGCTTGGCTACTTTTTGTCTGCTAGATACAAAAGCAAAGATGCGTTTGTTTTATTATTAATTGGGCCTTCTTGTTGAGGAATTATTGCCTGAAATATTGGCACCTACTAAGGTGCATGACAAAAAACACTTTCATCCATGTACTCAACCTCTGTGATTGCAGCTGTTTATTATGTAATAGGACTCCCCACCAGGTCTCAGAATGAAGTACCCCTTTAAAATTTATGTTCTCCTAGGAGGAGCCCCAGTGGCAGAGTAGTTAAGAGTTGGGCTGCTAACTGCAAGGTCAGCAGCTCGAAACCACTAGCAGCTTAGAAAAAGAAGGCTTTTGCTTTCTTCTCCCGTAAAGAATGAGAGTCTGGGAATCCCAGAGGCAGTTCTACCCTTCTGACAGAGTCACTGTGGGTAGGCATCGGCTCGATGGCAGTGAGTTTTGAGTGGGTAATATAGGGTTAAGTTGGGGGGGGGTAGAGACATTTTAGAGTTGTGGGGGGGATTACTGGGTGATTAATTTTGCATCTTTCTCCTCCTACCAGCAAATTAACAATAATGACCACCTGTTTACTAGCAGAGGAAATACATCATTTCTTAAAAACCCTAATTCGGTGTATGGCATGGGTGTCAAATGTCATTAAATAAACTTACGTTTGAATCATGAAGTACGACGCTTTGCGGTCACAGGAAAATGGGCACAGTGTGTATTAGGTGAGGCGCTCTCATTGGCGATGTGTCGGCTAAGTGTCGGGCGGTTCAAACCGACAGCTGCTCTGTGGGAGAGGATTGGTGATCTGCCCCGTGAGGATCCCAACCTAGGACCCCTCTGGGGCAGTCAGTTCTCCTTGCCCTGAGGCACAGGCTCGCTGGCAGTTGGCCCCAGAGTTTGCAGGTAGTTGGGCTCGGAGCCAGGAGCCCTGGATTCTGGTTGCCATTCGCCAGTTACCAAGTGTGTACCTATGAGTAAGCCGGTAAGGCAGAGCCTCACTTTCTGGGGCCAGTGTCCCAACCTGGAAAGTGAATGGGCTCTGGGTCTTCCTGGTTCTAAAATGAGTGACAGTTTTCTGTTCCCCCTGCCCCCGTGCTAGACCCGCAGAGGTCCAGAAGGCTGGTGTACAACACCCCCCTCCAGTGGGTGAAAAACCCAGTGTGTGAGCTCTGACACAGCCCAGCTTCATTTCACCTTCCGAACCTTTCATTCCCCTGCTGGAGCCCTGGTGGAGTAGTGGGCTACAGGTGGGCTACAGACGGCAAGGTCAGCAGTTTGAACCCACTAGCTGCTCTCGGAGAGAGATGGGGTTGTCTACTCCCATGAAAGATTCACAGCTTCAGCAACTCTAGGGAGCCATTCTGTGCTGCCCTACGGGCTCACTGAGTGAGAATCCGGGATAGACTGTATGGCAATGGGCTTGATTTGTGATTCATAAAATTGACCGAAACTGTCTAGTACTTTCGACTGTCTAGTACTTTTGATCCACAGAGCAGAGGTCAGTGGCATGCGCAGTTTTTCAAATCTGAACTAGCTTGCCACATGAGGAAAGGATTCCCAGGGAGTTCTGGAAGTAAAGTTCGCCGCATTGTTAGCCATGTGGTCAGAAGCAAAAATGCTTCCAGTTTTACTGTTTACTACTGTGGCCACGTGCTGTGCATGACGTTTCTCTGTTGCTGTTAACGTAGGTCTCTCGGCTGCTGGGGGCATTCCACAACCCAAAACAGGTGACCAGAGGGTTTTCTGGTGGTGTGAGTATATCTACATCTTTATTTTCTTCCTTTTAGAAGTTTCTCAAGAAAGATGTTCTATTTGTATGAGATGATTTATATGAAAATGCTGTTATATAGCATTATCTCCATGCTAGAGGAAATTGGATCTATTTGCAAGGTGTATTAACATTAGTGACTGCTATAAGTGTAAATCTCTTAGGTTACGTGTACCTTTAAGAGAATTGTGTTACAGCTGGCCATGTCCGCTTGTCACATTAATATCTTGAAGAAGCCTTGTTAAAAATAGAAAGAGGGCACCCTGGAGCCTGTTAAACTTTATTTCACAGTCTCCTTTGGGTCCAGTTGGAAAAGCAGTGCGAGTCAAGAAAACAAGGACTTGTTGAGAAGCTTCGAACTTGCTTTGCATTTTCATTTTGTGAGCCTCCTAAAATCAGTAGATTGGTCGCCAATTAGGAGTCCCTTCAACATCTCCCAGCCCGAGAGGGCTCTCTGCCCAGCGTGGCTTGTGTCGGCCACGTCACTGTGTCCTCCCTTCCGAAATCTGCTGCTTTTAGACCCCCAGCATCAGTCTGTGCCGTCAGAGCTGGCGCCACACTTTTAGCGTGTTCTGAGGCTGTGGTCAGTGGCTTGCCATTCATTTTTATTTTTACCCCCTATTTAAGGACTCGGGTGCGGATTTCCTAATTCCTGTACTCCGTTTGACATCTGACGCTATGAGCAATGTGTAAGACCCACCGTGTCTTTTCCTTTGTGCCCCATTTGCTTCCTGGCTGGCCTGATGGCGTTGGCGATTACATGTCGGAGAACAGGAAGAAGAAGCCCATGGTTCTTTGGCTCTGCTTATGCAAAAGATGCAGCTGATGGCTCAAAGAGTGTGGGGCTAGCACTTCAATCAAACACAGGCTGCAAAGCCGTGAGATGTTCATTGCCCTTTACTATTAGCCCATTTTCAAAAAAAGATAGTAGGCTGGTAAGAGGGGTTCTATTTGAAGAAATAGAGAAGATATTACTTCCAATCTACCTGCCCAGTGTTATCACTGGACGGCAAAGGCCCAGAGTAAGGGTTGCCAAACTTTTGAGACGGAAGTGCTAATCCTGTTCTTCACACCAATTTAAAAATCGTTTGAGAGCCGTAAATATATTTTTACACACCAATGAAATCACCATTTTCTGAATCATATCCTTTCAGTAAAACCAAGAGAGCTCTATGTTCGTTTTCAATCTCACTTCGCTTTTCAAGCTGCAGTTTGCCGACCTCTGATCCCGAGAAACTGGAAGGAATGATTTTACAAAAAGAAGGTGCCCAGGCGAATGGAAATGAATAGAACCTGGGACCATTGTCTGGGCCAGGCACCAAAGGTGGGAGGAAGCCCCCACATAGTCCAGGCCTCATTCCCAGAGGAGCCGGCACGGAAATTGGTGCCGCGTTCGTGCGCCACCTAGTGCTCAGGAAGTGTGCTGCTCCCAGAATGTCAGCGCCAGTCTGTTTTCAAAGCAAGACACCTCCTTTTGAGAGCCTTGTAAGGGTGCGGGGCAGTGACTAGTGACTCCCCATCCGTTTGTATTGCACTCACTGGTTTTTACCTTCATTAAAACGCTCTGAAGGGATTTCCCCACACGTTTGTTTAGTTTTGTTTCTGTGTTTGAAATGCTGGCTGCGTTTTGTTTGAGGCCATTGGAATAAAACCTTGTCAGTTATAAATGCACATTCGACCCTGCCGGGGGGTGGGGAGTCCCATATGCTTTTCTCCACGTGTTCTGACAGACCTCAGGGCTATTGTGGAAATGTGTCTGAAAGTGTTTCATAAGAGTGAAGAAGTTAACGGGAGAGTGAGCTTTCTAGGAGCCCAGTGGCTCGGACAGTGCTTGCCTTCATGAGAAAGCCTTCGAGTAGTAGCGAGAGAACAGGCCTCAAATACTGAGCTGCCTCCCGGTTTACAGACTTGAATTAAATCGGCTCTTTGTAGCTCATCAGAAATGAAATCAATTGGGTAGTCAGCTGGGTAGTTTAATTTGCTTTCTCTGAAGAGGGTTGTTTGAGCCCTTGGTGCAAGCTCCTGACTCAGGGAGTGAGTGGAGAACGGGGGGATTTGCCGTTCGTTGTTTCTCCCCTCCACTTCGGTGTTCTGAAGAGTATTTGGATTTCTCAGTCAGTGTCGACTCTTTGTGAAACCTCCCACACCAGTTCTTAACTCTCTCCTCTGGTGGCTTCTTACATTCAGGTTCAGACAGTAACTCTAATTCCAGGAGATGGCATTGGCCCGGAAATCTCTGCTGCTGTTATGAAGATCTTCGACGCTGCCAAGGTCAGTGTGCTTTTCTTGGCGGCAGGGTGGGGGTGACAATTCAGAATAGTCGGAATAATTTGTAGGACAGGTTTTCTTAGCCACTTGGACTCTGTGGATTCTTAGCGGGGTGTCAGTGTTGCTCTGAAGCTGCCGATGCCTGTGTTGGATCTTCAGAGATACTGCCAACTCTCGTAGAAGATGCGCTCGTGCTGGCCCTTGCCACCGCCGGTGATGTCGACGATGGCAGAGCCTTCAGCTCACCCAGACCCCACCAGAGGAGCGCCGCTGCGCTTGTGGCTCTTGGAGCCCGGCCCCGGTTCCAAGTCTCTGAACTGCGCTTCGTCACCAGGCGACCCTCATGCTGCCTTCGTGGCAGAAGGAGAATGGAAGTGGTATTCCAAAAAACTGAAAGGAGGGGTACTTTGGAACGGGGTTGAAATTTTGTTGTTGTTGTTCAATCTCCAATGGGGTACTAGTATTCTCCTCAAGATGGGATATAGTTCCTTCAGCAGCTTAGCTTTTAGGACAGCCAGATGTTTTGGAATAAATACAAAATTTGGACATGGCTTGCCGGGATCCTTTGTCACTGCTATGGGGGTCGCTGCCCGATGAGATGGTGCCCAGGATTAACTCAGTGGCTGTGCTAGTGGTGGCAGGGATAAGTCAAGGGACTTGGGACGTGTTCCCTTTCGCTTGTCCGAGTCTGCAACCAGAGCTCCCTCGGAGAGGCTGAGGCTCGTCCAGTGGCACACACCTCAAGGGAACGGAGGACGAATCGGTTCCGAGTTGGGTCTTGGACCACATCTTAGTCCGTGTCCTGTGAACATGCGGAGGTCGTCCTCAGGCAGTGTGCTGGCTTCTGGATGTGTGTGGACACACAGGAGGAAGACCCCAGGCTTTACCTTCATAAGTTAGACACTGTGCTTTTTATTGTTGTTTCCAGTTGTACTGGCATAGAATGCACATGCCATACAAGGTCTGCAATTCGGTTCTTTTTTTGTTTTTTATTCAGTTCTTTTTTGTTGTTATTTTTTTAGTGTTTTCAGAGAGTCGAAAGACCACCACTACAATCTAATTTTGGACCACTTCTCCCCTTCCCTAAAGGAACTCCCCCCGCCCCCCACGTTCGTGAGGAACTTCTACTTTTCCCCTCTCAGCAGCCCTGTGTGTGCCCCATCACGGTGATTCAGATTCCTGGTAACCCCACAGGACAGGTTTCAGAAAGCAACACTGGTGGCACAGTGGTTAAAGTGCTGGGTTGGCTGGTGGAACTCACCAGCCGCTCAGCCGAGTCAGGGAAGGGTATACAGCCTTGGCCACCCCCCAGGGCGGTCCTCCTTGGCCCCAGAGGGTTGCTCTGAGTTGGAATCCACTCCAGGGAATGGGTTTGGTTGACTTTGACTCTTTACAGGAGTAGATCACCAGGGCTTTCCCACCAAGCTGCTGGGGAGCTTGTGCCGTCAGCCTTTCCAGTTCACAGCCAAGGGCATACTCATTGTGTACCTGGTCTCCTTACTGTATCCCCAGGACCATCAGTCCTCTCTCTGCCTGTGCTGGAGAGTCATACAAGTAGGGTCTTTCGCGGTTCCTTTTACTTAGCCTAGTGCTTATAAGGCTCATCCCTGCCGTAGCACCTGTCAGTACTAGGCGGTGTTCCTGTGAACCCCCGTCCTCTGCTCCAATTCTAATTATAGCCACTCTAAAGCAGCCTTGTGAAAAAAATGTGGGCAAGGTGGCAGCTGGGGTGGATGACTTGGCAAGGGCACTATTGCAAATCCCCTTGTCCATACCGGAGAACACCTCTTCTCGTGCCCCAGGAGCTTCCTGGCCTCCGGTCATACATGTGCTTCCTAGTTGTGCTCTGAGTTGCAGTGTGGGTAGTGGTGTACAGCTGCTCACTGCTCTGGTCTGGCCCCTAGGCGCCTATTCAGTGGGAGGAGCGGAATGTCACCGCCATCCAAGGACCTGGAGGCAAGTGGATGATCCCCCCAGAAGCCAAAGAGTCCATGGATAAGAACAAGATGGGCTTGAAAGGTACCACTGGAGTGGATGAGAGATGGTTACTGCTCATCTCTGCTGCGGGTCTTCTGGTGTGAAAGTGTGTGCCGTGAACTCCACAGGCTTGACCATCTGCTAGAGTAAAGCCGGCTTTTGATGAAGCGGTGCATTCATGCTTGTTGGAAGCTCTGTGTCTCATATTGTGACATTCCTCCCCCCAGTAAGAACATTAAAGTGTTACATCAGATGACAACACACAGATATTCTTGACTAGATTTATCTTTTCCTTAATTATACGTCTTTAAAAATGATTCAAATTACTACCTCTTTAAGGTCAAGATTCAGACTGCATGCAAGAGATTCATTTTTTTGTTTTATACAACCTTTTTTCTTTTTTTTAAACATTTCATTGGGGCTCATACAACTGTTATCGCAATCCAAACACACATCAATTGTGTAAAGCTCATTTGTAGAGATTCATTTTCGACCCAGGCTCTGAACCCAGACAGCTCTAGCTTTGATTCTGATCTCTGCCACTTACTGGCTCAGAGACTTGGGGCAAATTTCTTATTCTTGTTGTGTGTGTGTGTGTGTGTGTGTGTGTGTGTGTGTGTGTTTTAAATGATAATAAAAGCTCAGGAAAACTAGCCTCTGTATGAGGTGGGAACTTGGATGTTGTCCACTAAGAACGGGTGATGGCATCCTGCCAATCAGCAGCCCTGTGGGGGTCCCGCTATCATAGGGTGGTGGTGGTGAAGGTCCAGAGATGCCCTAGCTCGGTGTGTGAGATCATCGTGGCATGCAGTGCATGCTCAAAAAACGAGGAAATGTCCTTCTTCCTTTGCATCCGAAGGCGAGATTCGAGTTCGTGGCAGACGACATTTTACAAGGTAGCCCGGGTGTCAGGCCACAGTGTGTCCTAGTCTTGTCATCCACGTATTCTTTGTTACAGGCCCGTTAAAGACCCCGATAGCAGCTGGTCATCCATCTATGAATCTGTTGCTGCGTAAGACATTTGACCTTTATGCCAACGTCCGACCATGCGTCTCAATCGAAGGCTACAAAACCCCGTACACCGACGTCAATATTGTCACCATCCGTGAGAACACGGAAGGAGAATACAGTGGCATCGAGCACGTGGTAAGTGGACGTTGGCGCTGTTCTCATTCGTAGTTGGTGTGCCTCCGCTGACCTTGGGACAGAGGGACAAGTTCCTGGATTGTGGGTGTCTGTGTTGGTGCTGGTCTTGGCCTGACACGCTCCAGTGGATGCTTGAGGTCCCAGGAGTAGTCGGGCATGAGGTTCAGAGCCCAGGAGGGGGACTCGGCCCTGTACTTGAGTCCTGAACCCCGACTTCCCAGAGGGTGCTGTTTGGCAAGCGACCATCACTGCATCTCAGTTTTCCTCGCCTGTGCAGTGGGGGGTGTAGTGCGAACATTGAATGAGGGTGCTCTGCCTGGCTCTGGCCGCGAGCAGCATTGTGCGCCCACAGCCAGCTGCTGAGTGCTGTTTCAGCCAGGTGGCATTTGCCCCCTTGCAGATTGTCGACGGAGTTGTGCAGAGCATCAAGCTTATCACCGAGCAGGCAAGCAAGCGCATTGCTGAGTTTGCCTTCGAATACGCCCGGAACAATCACCGGAGCAACGTCACCGCCGTGCACAAAGCCAACATCATGTGAGTCCCTGTGGGCCAGCCCGCTGGCCTGTTTTGTGCGGCTGGTGGGGGTGGCCACACTCAGTGACAGGCGCTGCTTGCTGTGCTCAGCTGGCTGGTTGATTTCTCACCTTCCTGAACAATCATTTCTAACCAGTTGGAGGAGGGTCAAGCATTTGCTTCTCCTCTCTGGCCTCACTAATGCGCTGTGTCAGTGACGGGGAGCGCTGGGAGGGCACAGACAGGAATCCAGGTGTTGGACTGCCGAAGAGGGCCTGAGGGTTATTGGGAAAGGAAGCCAGAGATTCTGGACTCTCCAGATCCTGTGGCCAGTTAAACAAAGGCCCCAAAAGTCAAAGGGCAGGCTCGTTGGTGTTTTAGAAGTAGATTAGTGGGAGTGTTGCTGTAACTGCCACCTGCGCAGAGGCTTAAAAGAGTGGGTGCTAAGGGTGCTCACAGGGCGAATACAAGGACCTGGCACACTGCTCTAGCAGTTTAAATGCTCCTCATCCCCAATCTGTGAAAGCCCTCGCTGAATGTATAAGGGACGTTTTCTCGAGCTAAGCAGTGACGGCCATGAAAACCCTGGAAGGGAAGAGACAGAGCAAGTGCAGTATCTTCTCCTCAGGGGCCGTCTTCCCTCCTGCTGAGCAGCCCTGGGAAGGGCCGTCCGCTCCATTATGTGCGTGCTCGCCGACTTCGCTCTTTTTCACATCCAGGACATTTCCACTTGTATTTCATTAACTTGCTTAAAAAGTAGTTTGACTGAATTTGTGATTAGACCCCTGCCTTTTGGTGCTTCAGTATCCTGGGCGTAGTTTTACTTCTTTGATTTGATCCTTTGTAATCTCCTCCCCTCCCCGGCAAGTCTTTGCTCTCAACCACTTTTATTTGATTAAATACAGGCGAATGTCAGATGGACTTTTTCTGCAAAAATGCAGGGAAGTTGCAGAAAACTGTAAAGATATTAAATTTAATGAGATGTACCTTGATACAGTATGCTTGAATGTAAGTATATACCCACGTTTGTCTCCATTCCATGGTGTGCAACATGTATTCACGTCCGTGTGTGTATGTGTGTGTGTGCCGTGCACCTTGCGGACACTAACCGTGCGAATGCCTTCCTTTCAGATGGTGCAAGACCCATCCCAGTTTGATGTTCTCGTTATGCCAAACTTGTATGGAGACATCCTTAGGTGAGTCTGGCCACACTTTCTGGCTCTTCTAGCCCCATGATTATTGATCAGGTTGCACAGCGGTTAAGCAGTTGGCCCGTAACGAAAGGTCTGTGATCCCCACCCAGCAGCCCCTCCACAGGAGAAAGATGAGGCGTTGCCATGAACATCTAGAACCTTGCATTCCCTCGGGTTCAAGTTCTACTCTGTCCTGTCAGCTTGCTCTAAGTCACTCGCTGACCATGGGTTTGGTGTGGTGGTGGGTATTTAACTTAACAAACCCTAGATGAAATGTGACTTGATTAATCAAAAATAGCATTTGTTATAAGATAGAGATTGAAATCTCCAAATCACTTACTACCCTCGGATTGAGTCCGACTTACGGCAGCCCCAGACCAGGGGTCTGTAAACTATGGTTCTTTTGGTACATGCGGGTGGCTTTGAAGTAAAACTGAAAAATTTTAAAGATGTTATTTAGATAAAGGTGGTTTCATTTGTTTGTGAAAATATATTTATGACTCGAACAAATTTCAAATTGTTGTGAGGGGGACAGGATTGACTCTTCTCAAAAGTTTGCTGACCCCTGGCACCGAGTAAAACTGCTCTTTGGGGTTCTGAAGCTGTAAAGTTTGATGAGAGCAGATTGCCTCCTCCTTCTCCCACAGAGCTGTGGGTAGTTTCGAACTGCTGACCTTGCAATTAGCCCCTCAAGGCCTACTCTGTCTGCCAGCAGAGCCCCTTGAATTCTAGTAAGACAGGCAGAGGCATCAATGACTCAGTGCTGGTGGGGTTCCTTCTCTTTTGTTATCAGCTCAGCTCCTGGCTATTGCTCTGTAATCATGAGTTCAGCTATTTTATTGATTGATTGCAATCTTATATAGGTCAATGATCCTTAACTATTTTTTTTTAATGGGGAAGGGTGCTGAGGGGGAGCAGTTTCAGGCTTTCAGAAAAACTAAGAATGCTATAAAGAATTCTGGTAATAAGAAAAAAAAAGAATTCTGTTAATAATAATAATTTATAAATTATCAAGGGTTCATCAGGGAGAGGGGAGCGGGGAGGGAGGGGGAAAATGAGCTGATACCAAGGGCTCAAGTGGAAAGCAAATGTTTTGAGAATGATGAGGCTAACACATGTACAAACGTCCTTGACACAATGGATATATATATATATGGGTTGCGATAAGTTTTCTGAGCCCCCAATAAATGGTTTAAATTAAAAAAACAAACAAACCATGGGGGGTATAAAAAGAATTCTGGTATTCCACCCCTTGCTCAAAGCATGGACAAACACACATGGTTTAAAATATATATTTATGGATTCTCTCATATTCCTCTCCTAGTGGGAGAGCTACATACCCCCTCCTTGAAAGTGGGCTCCAGCCAGTGACTTGCTTCTCATGAACGGACTGTGACACGCGTGATGTTGTCAGGCGTGCATGCACACAGAGACACGTGTTGGCTGAATGGTTTTTTACTGTCATCTCTCTTTCATGTATTTGTCAACATTGTTCTATATGGAAAGGCCTTGCTTTATATTCAGGGGCTGGATCCATCACTGTTGCTCATTTTTCGGGTGTTCAAGCTGTCCCAGTTTGAGGGGGGGCAGCCTGGTCTTGTGCAAGGCTCAGCCCCAGAATCAGACATTTCGCCAAGGCCCCCTGGTTCCATTCCGTGAAGAATGGTGTTTCCAAACCACTATGTTGGTGGCTAGGTAAGATCTTTGGTTTTTTCCCAAAATGCATTCTGAAGTGTTTTCCTGCCCCCAGCGACCTGTGTGCAGGGTTGATCGGAGGACTTGGAGTGACGCCAAGTGGCAACATTGGCGCCAATGGAGTTGCCATCTTCGAGTCGGTAAGGCCCTTGCCCCTGAAGCAGGATGGCCCGAGCGGCAGGAGGGTTCAGGAGGGGTTGTCTACGGATCTTGTAACATTTGAGTTATTCACACTGTCAGAAGAAAAGGATGCCTCCTGTTTTTCATATAAGTTTGGCCTGTTCATTCCCCCCAAATATCTATTCCATATCCCTCAACATTAAAAAATACATACAGCTTTCTGCCTGTGGGTGCCACCGAGGAAACTTCGTTGGGGTCCACCGACATCATTTCTAAGTCAGTCTCCTAAAAAGCTACAGAAGCTATTCCTTGCAGGGTTGAGTTGTGCAACGGCAGACGAGAGCCCCCTGAGCCCTTTTGAGCAGTGGGGGGTGCCCACAGACTGCATGGTCATGAGACACAGTCTTCCAAGTTTGGACCAATGAAGGGAGGAAACAGGAGGCAGAAGTTCTGGCCCTTAGTGGTGGTGGAGGTCAGTACTTTCACAAGCCATGAAACCAAGGGGCGACGGTGGTGCAAGCAGTAGCAGCAGCCATGGCAGTGGTGGAGTTTTTAATGACTACCAGGGAACAAGGCGCCTTAGGAGAGGAGGGCCAGAGAAGTGACAGGGGAGCTACAGGTTGCAACCGATTTGTGGATTCAGCCCAGCACAGCAGGGTCTAGCTGCTACAAAGACCTATTGTAGACAGTACTCATGTGTCGGGGCAGAAGAACTTGAGGACTGTATTTGTGACTAATTGTATAACTGGTTATTTTAATTTCAGTTCTGTGAAAAGTGCAAAGCATTCCAACAAAGGGCATTCATGTAGTTTTCTTGTTTTGCACTCCTACTGTTGATTGCTAAAGGTAAACAGTCTGATCATGATACTGAATAAATGCCTTTAAAACAAACAAAGATACATTTCCCCAAAAATTGATTGGAAAAAAAGGTTGGCCCAATATTTTACTTAGAAAGAAGCTCAAAAGAAAAGAAAAGAAGTAAGAAGCTCAAAATAATAATTTTTAATGGAAAATCGAATGTTTCTAAGTTCTGTGATGGAGAAGTACACACAGTAGATATTTGGTAACCATCTCCTGCTGGTGAGGAAAAGTGGGGAAGCCCCACCCCATCTTTGGCAGGAGAGGGATTTTGGTTTGGGGTCCTTGTCCACTTCTGTGACTCTTCCTATTACATAGGTTCATGGAACTGCCCCGGACATAGCTGGCAAGGACATGGCCAACCCCACCGCTCTCCTGCTCAGCGCTGTGATGATGCTGCGTCACATGGGCCTTTTTGACCAAGCGGCAAAGATCGAGGCTGCATGCTTTGCTACAATTAAAGACGGGAAGGTACGTGTAGGTCTCGTGCTGGGTGGAGTGAGTTTCTTCCATATCCACAGCTGGGGGAAGGTCATAGTTCTCCGGAGGACAGAGCGATTGATGACCTCAGGAGGTGTGCACACTTTCTCAGGCACACATCCTACTGTTTCATGGTTTGGGAGCCAGAGTCTGGGGTTTCCTATCACATCCTTACCTAAGGGGCCACAAAGGGTTCCTATCCTGTTTCCTATCACATCCTAACCTAAGGGGCCACCTAACCTGGTGGCACAAAGGGTTCAGTAGTGGGCTGCTAACCACAAGGTCTGTGGTTTGAGTTTACTGGCCACTCTGAGGGAAAAATATGAGGCTGTCCGCCCTTGTAAAGATTTACAGCCTCGGGAACGGGACGCTACGCGTCAGAAGGTGGTGGGTCTGGTTTTTTCAGTTTGGGTTCTAGTTTTAGCCTGCCTCATCTTGTCCAATCCCAGCTACCTCTCTGATTTTTGACCAGTCCATTAATTTTCTGGGCCACTTGTTTTCTCCTGTCAGTGCTTTACATAGTGAAGTATGAAGAATGTAAACTGATGGCTAGTCTTTAAGGTCCTGGACTTCAGGGAGCTCAGAATCTAAAAGTGGAGACAGATATGATGTGTCGATACTCAGTGGTATCGTGTGTTATAGTTTGTACACCTGGAATAGAAAATTTTTATGAAAGTAATAATAATGACTAATATGAATCATACTTCCACAATCCCAAGTCCTTTATTTATTTATGTTATGTATTTCTGTATCTATAAGAACTTAGGATTCTGCAAGTATGCAATTAACAGTCGCTATCATTATTTAATCTTTTTTTTTTTTTTTTTTTTGTGAAGAGACCCCCGAGGGGTTGCACCGTTCCTGGAAGTACTGCAATACCAGGTCGATGCGTGGAGTGGACGGAGCAAGCTCCTATTCCATCTCCCTGCTCCAAAAATCCATTTAATATATTGTCCTCGGATAGAGGACGTATCAGATATTAAACTGATAAGAACAGATACTACACTTGATCTTAGCCAAAAGGCCGAGAAGCGATGCATTATTTAATCTTAATTACATATATACAAGAGCTTAGAATTGTGAAGTGTGTGTTACATAAGTACAGAGAGAGAGAGAGAGGAGCCCTGACCGCGTAGTGGTGAGGAGTTGGGCTTCGATTCTCAAGGTTGGCAGTTTGAAACCACCAGCTGCTTTCTCCTCCTGTGGAAGGAGGGTCCTGGTCTAGAAAGGCAGGGGCAGTTCCGCCCCGGCCTGCCGGGTGCCTGTGAGGAGGCGCTGGCTCCACGGCGGTGAGCTACCTACACAGTCTTCTATCAAGCTGAGCCCACCAGTAATCACAGCTCGTGCAGATGATGGTTTAAGGGGTCTGCTCTAGGCCTCACAGCCCCTACGTAGCAGTTGGGGTTCTCACCGTCTGGCTATTGCCCAACCGGCTCCCCTTCAGCTGTGGGCAGGCGGGGTGGCTTGTCCACTGGGTGGTTGTGATAGTTAGGAGGAGGGTGGGAGCCATCATCCTTCCCACTGCTGGGCCTTGGAGGCTGATCTTTGTCTCTTACTTTTTTTTTTTTTTTAAGTTCCGTCATTGGAAATTTCTTTCTTACGCCTAAAATACAAATCATTTCAAACTTGTTTTTAACAGCCTGCGGCGTTCCGCTGGTGGCCTGAGACTCTGAGTTTGGTTCTGAAGCTGTGTTGGGGTTGGTGCGCTCTAGACCCCAGCAGAGCTGCCGAGGGACACAGCGGCCCCTAGGGCGGCGCAGGATGCCATGGTGGGACAGCGTCTGGGAGCACAGAGGGGAAAAGGGGGCTGTGAGAGTTAGTGATTTAAGCATTTCCTCGGCATCTGTTCCCCAGCCTCCAAACAGGAATCGGTGCTTTAAAAATCCCAAGGACTTTCTCCTGTCAGAAGCTCACGGGGCAGGTCTACCCTGCCCTATAGGGTCGCTATGAGTCGGCTTCAACTCGCTATCAGTGTTTGGTTATTCATTTCTTTCTTTCCTTGGGGTCTGTTGGCTGTCCAACGGGAAGTGTTCTGGAAGCTTCCCTGGGCAGTGGCACCACTGGATTCTTTGCAGAGACTCTTGTGAGTCCCGGTTGGGTTTTCTCAGTCTTCCCTAGAGGTCGTGGGGTGGAGCCTCGCTTGAAAGTAAAGACGAAAATGGGAGTGCGGAGTGGAGACCCAAAGCCCATTTGTAGGCCACTGGAGATCCCCTTGCAGATAGGTCTCAGGGAAGAGACTAGCCAGTCAGGGTGCAATGTAGCAATGATGAAACATACAACTTTCCTCTGGTTCTTAAATGCTTCCGCCCCCCTTATCATGATCCGAATTCTACCTTGCAAGTCTGGCTAGACCAGAGGATGTACACTGGTACAGATAGGAACTGGAAACACAGGGAATCCAGGGCGGATGATCCCTTCAGGACCAGTGCTGTGAGTGGTGATACTGGGAGGGTAGAGGGAGAGTGGGTTGAAAAGGGGGAACCGATGACAAGGAACTACATATAACCTCCTCCCTGGGGGACAGACAATAGAAAAGTGGGTGAAGGGAGACGTCGGACAGTGAGACATGAGAAAATAATAATTTATAAATTATCAAGGGTTCATGAGGGAGTGGGGAGCAGGGAGGGAGGGGGGAAATGAGCTGATGCCAGGGGCTTACGTGGAGAGCAAATGTTCTGAGAATGATGAGGGCAATGAATGTACAAATGTGCATGACACAATTGATGTATGTATGGATTGTGATAAGAGTGGTATGAGCCCCTAATTAAATGATTAAAGAAAATACCATGGCCTGGGCAGGCACACCTCAGTCCTCAAAGGGGGGAAAAAACGGCGAATGAGCTCCGGTCTGCGGAGTGTCTCTGGTAAACAAGCCCTCAGTCGGGTGTCTGCGTGTCTACATCCTGGTCTTTGCCTTTCCCCCTTTTTCAGAGTTTAACGAAAGACCTGGGAGGCAATTCCAAGTGCTCCGACTTCACAGAGGAGATCTGCCTCCGCGTCAAGGACTTGGATTAGCACTCCTGCCCGGCGTTTGCACCAGTCACTCCAGTGGACACTGCAGCAGCCATGCCTTCGGTTTGCTTGTTTCTCGACAGAGTGCGTGTTTGGATCTGGCCTCTTAACCATGACACACCTGTGTAAGAGGTGCAGGCGATCAATTCCCTAAGGCCTGCTTTCAAAGGACTTTTTCCAAGTGCTGTTTTTATTTATTATATGCCTACCTGGTAAATTTTAATTCTGCCATTGTTAACCATGTTACACTTAAGTTAAAACTGTTTTTTTGTTTTTTCCCCCCCTCTCAGCTGTAAATATGATACAAAATTAATAAGAGAAAACATCTATCTAACTTTTTACAGGAAAGATCTGGGTTTTTTGCTTTATGAAAAATATAATGGAGATAAAACAGGATACTGACATTATAGCACAAGATGATATTCTTCTAAAATCAGAAACGAAAAAAAAAACAACAAAAAACAAAAAAAAAATCAGAAACGGGCACAGGAGAAACTCGTTGGGAAAGTTCACCTCACAAATGAAACAAAAAGATTGGTCCTTTACTGTATGAATAAAGACTTCAGATCCAAGAAATCTATCACGAGAGATGTAATTTTTGTTAAATAAAATGTAGGGAGTCTGTTAGGTACAAACTCACGCTGCGAGTGTTCGATTGTTTTGTTGTCTTGAGATTGACTGTTCTTTGTACCCCTGTACGAAATCCTGACTTGGGTGGGTCTGGAACGGAGAATGACTGCTAACCAGCCATTGGCGCTGGGGCAGTACTGCTGCAGGACCCAAGCCTAGATCTTGGCTGTCGTTAAGGAACTTGGGTGCTGAGTATTTCACCTTCACCTTCTCCAAAGCACCAACCGTCCGGCGTTGCGCCTTCACACCAGGAGTGAAAGATGAGGTGGGGGAACCAAGGGCAGACTCCGGGAGCTGGTTCTCAAAATCAGGCCAAGCAGGGGCTTGGCCTCAGCTTTGGACCTTCCACCCCCTCCCATGCTGAATCCCTTAGCATCATCTTTATGAAACTGCAGACGCAACGTTACTCTTTTCACAAACAGCTACTCTTCAGCCTCCCACGCGCCAAAGGCAACCTATGGCAACCCTCCCTTGTAACCTTGCCAACCTGCCGCTCCTATCCAAAAGCATCTCTAAACGCCAGTCTCTGCCTGAGTCTGTCTTCAGCCTGCGACCAGTCTGGCAAGCAGACGTGTATCGTGCTTGCTCTGTTTTATTGGGCTGCCTGTTCCAAATAAAAAATTCCCAAACGGATCACATGTACGCCCCTCTGCCTGTTTCCTGTTTGGCTTGGTCTTGGCCCGGCCTGCTGCCGACCACGGGCTGCTTGAGGTATTCTGGGGGTGGGGGTGGCAGGCAGGGGCTTTTACTAGAGTGTTTCCCTGACCCTCGCCTGCACCTCTGTTCCATTAACTCACTCCCCTCTACCAGGGTCCCACCTGCTCAATTGACACAGTGTAGGTGCTTGCATCCCTCATTAAATACAATCCAGTAGACGGCAGCAGTTTTATTAAGCATCAGGTGAGTTGTGCTTGAGGCTGAGGATAAGGGATTGATGGGGTTGACTGCCTCCAGGGGTGTGTCGGAGGTGGGGGCCGTTAGGACTGCCCACCCTCTGCACCACACCCGAGAAACACAAAGCTCACCCAGCCCGCTCTGAACAGGCCACTGGTTAAAATCTACCTGGAACTAAGGCCGAAAATGATCAGCCCTTCAGTTCTGGAGGGAGGGCTGATTGTCATCTGTCACTGGAACAAAAAAGCAATCCTTAAAATTAACACTAAGTATCCACACATGAGGCTTTTCAGGATTTTCAGCTATTGGCACAAGACGTGGCAATGGGAACGCCAGAGCCGCAGCCTCCGTCACTGGAGACCTAACGCCGGGGTCGGAAATCCCCGCACCTTTATTGAGGAGGACCTGGGGTCGGGCAAACGCTCCCACGCCTGGCCTCTATTCACCAATGGCAAGGGCAGCCTGGTTACTTGTTCTGCAGTTGGTAGAAGGAACCGATGATGTCTTTGTACTTCTCCAGAACCGCAAGCCGCCTCAGCTTCATCGTGGGGCCTACCGAAGCAAGGAAGCCATGAGTCGGGTGGGCTCTGGGGGACCTGACGGGTGGGCTGCAATCCAGAACAAGTGAGTCCTGCAACTTGGGACAAACTGGTAGTCAACCCCCCAGATGGCTGTAGTGACATCTACGCTGCACTGGTGGCCCGTACCTGCGTGGCCCCTCCCATGTACGAGTGACCCAGAGAGTGGAAGAAGTGATGGCACGTTACTTCTGACTCAAAGACCCTATAGGGCAAGGTAGGATGATGAAACTGTAACTCTTTATGGGAGTGAAAGCCTCATCTTTCTCCCTTGGAGGGGCTAGTGGTTTCGAACTGCTGACCTTGTGGTTAGCAGCCCAACGTGTAACCACTACGCCACCAGGGAAAGGTGGTAAAAGATTGCAGATTCTGCCTTGGATCTTGGAGCAAGTCACACACATAGACAGCCTCTGGAAGGCCCACTGACAACAGCCATTTGCCAGCAAGGAATCGAGGCCCTCCAACCTCCACGAGCCGGGACTCCTCCCATCGCAGATGGCATCTTCTGTAGCCTCATGACCTGTCATGAGGGTCCGCTAGGCTGCTCCTGGGTTCCTGCCCCACAGACACGTTTTTTGTTTTTTTTAAGTTTGTTGTTTTAAACTGCTAAGTTTTGAAGAGGGATTTGTTGCACAGCCATAGATATACCAGTGCGCAAAGCATCTGCATTTCAGTGGAGGCTCGTGCGGACGTCAGACATTAAGTTCCGACTGACTACAACGAGACAGCAGACAAGCCCCGGTGAGAGAGGCCTGGCCACAGTCTTCCCCTAATCTTGGCCTTGGCTCCTTGCCTACCCTGAAGCAAGATTGAGAGTACTGTCATAGGGGATCCTGGGTAGCTTTGTGCCTCTCGCGTGGCTGTGTGAGTGGAGATGCAAAAACCATTTATATAAAATAGTAGAACATCTAACTCACTGGCCTTGGGTTCAATTTATCAGCACCAGCCAACCAAATAGGGTCCAGACCCTGTCAGAGTTGCTGCAGAGAGTTGAATGTGGTTCAGCCCCGATGGCTTGGGGGAGCCTCACTAAGACGTCATTGCCACCGGTGCCAGGAATATTACCGCCAAGAGCGACCTTGGCCTTCCATTTGAGGCTGCAGCAGAGGCCTCTGAAGGCCAGTTCTGGTTCTGGGTACCATGATCCAGAGACGCTTCATCTTCCTTCCCTATGACATGAGCTGGCCCTCCAGGTCAGAGTAGTCTCACCGCCAGAGCCCCATGACTCCTGGAGCAGGGCCTTCATGTTCCCATGTGATTTCAGGGGAACATAGTCCCATGGCCAAGGCAAAGTCAACTGTTGAGTATCTTAATAAGTCCTAGCACCTACTTGGTATACTCAACAAGCCAGACCTACTAAGCCCGTGCACAGAAGGATCGATAGCCTCCCACAGGAAGGGCATGGGTGTGAACACAAGTGCTGACCTTACCATGGCCACTCAGCTGCTTGTAATGGGCACCTCCCAGACACTCCTAGCCCTGGATAGAGTGAAACAAAGGCGAACCAAAAACACCTACCGAACTCTCCCCCTGAGATGGAGAAGTCCCTTTCCAGAATGGCCCACTTCTGGATGTGGTAGGGGCGGGCCGCTGCCTTCTGGTTGATCCTCTGGATCCCTGCTTCGATGGCCTGGTACACGGCCTCGTCCTTCTTGCCCACAATCTCAGACACGGTGGTGGCTCTGCTGCCCACTCTCTGGCAGAACTCCACAGCCTGTTCGCTCAGATTATCGGTTGGATCAGAGGTGTCTGGGTCCAGAGTGCACTGAAAAGCAGAGATCCATCAGGACCGAGGTCTTACAGCTGAGGTCAAGGATGTGAATCACTGGGCTGTCTTTCAAAGAGCTGGTCCTCAAAGGAGGGGGGATGCTGTGCTGATTAGTGAGCCCCTGGTGTGGGGGGTGGAGCAAAGGTCAGAGAATTAGAAGGCTCTGGTCAATGATGTTGCCATTTGTGAAAGAAGGACAGTGAGTCCTGCCTCGGTGGACAATGACTGGCCTGGGGGGATCTGCTGAGGGGAACGAGGGAAGCCATCCTTTATTACTGGGACCCATGGGTCACATGAGAAGGATCGTCACAGCAGTATATTCAAGGCAGCCCTGAGGACAGAAGGAATTTCCTTGTGCCTTGGCCCCGCTTAGTGCCAGCACTACCATTGGCAGTTATTCCACATTGGGCCATCGGATCCAGATGTAGTTTGGGCTGAATATGGCTTCTGCCTGACCTCTAGACCATCCCAGGAGCTGCACCTCCTGGGCCAGAGCCCCCTCCCCCGCACCCCCTCTGACACACCTTCAAGGTGAGCAGCATGGTCAGGAACTTCTGCTGGTCCCCGATGAGCATGGCGTTGCTGATGATGGGCAGCTCCATCTTCACCGCCTCCTCGATGGGCACAGGGGGCACGTTCTCCCCACCGGCCGTGATGATTAATTCTGGGGAGAAAAGGCCAGGGCCCCGACAGGTTTACACCTAGGTCCCTGGTTGGACCAAGACCCAGCCCTCCGTCCCAGCTTGGGGAGGCCAGGGCAGCAGTGATGCCCCGCACAGGAGCAAGATGCAGAACTGGGCCCCAGAAGACATGGTCACCTCGGAGTCCCACCACTCTGCCTGTTCAGCGCCTGCCCTTTCAGACAGCCGTGACTCCAACATGTAATCACTGCACGACTGGGGCTCTCCTATATGTCAAGTTGGCATTTAATAGATGCGTCTTGACTGATGGTAGTTAGATCGCCTTGATTCTATCTAATTAAATCGAGATTAGTTGGTCGTATTCTGTGTTCAGGTCCTGTGCTGGACATAAGGAACAGAATAGAGCAAGACAGTCCCTGGCTGCAGCGAGATCCCAGTGTAGTCAGATAGTATGACAGAGGGGTGCACCCTGACCCAGCTGAATGTTAAACCTGAATAGGAGTTTGATAAACAGAGATACAAGGTCTTTAACTGCAGGTAATAAAATGAGCAAAGACTGGACAGGAAGGCAGGCTGATCACAGAGGCCTCCTGCGCGAGAAGCAGGATGTAGGCAGTGGGAAAAATGGAATGGTTTGGGGTCGAAATTTTAACAAAAATTTAACAAACAATTTTATTGATTGGGGTGAAGAGTAAGGAGACAAGCTGGCCAGAGGGGAAACTGTGTTATGAGTCAAGGTGATCAGACTTAGCTAAGGCAGCAGACATGGAGCGGAGGGGAAGGGTAGGTCCTGGAAATGTAAAAAGACATAATCCTGCTACTGACATGTGGAATTTATCCTTACGATCTCGCTTTTACTATTTTCTCTCTCTTCTCGTTTTTTACCAGTATCTTTTACTACTAATAACACCCACGCATGATAAACCAGTTCTGGAAAGGAACTTTGTTAATCTGATATAGATTATCAACAACAAAAAACCCTGCAAATACATTTCATAATTAAATACTGAAAAGCTCTCCCCGCTGAGTGATCAGGAACAAAACAAGGGTGACCCTCTCACCAATGCCGTCCATCATTGTTCTAGAGGGCCGAACCAGTGCAATTACAGGGGAAAAATAAATCACAGGATTAGAAAGTATTGAGGGCTGCATTGTGTCTCTCTACCCGCCCCCAAAGATCTATCTATTAATGTGAAATTATTTGAAACTTAGGTCTTGGCAAATATAATGAAGTTATGATGAGGTTGCGAGATTCCCATCAGACACCAAAACCAAACCCGCTGCCATCCGTTCCAGTCCGACTCACAGTGGCCCTTAGAGGCGGTCCACAGAACTCCTCCACGGGGGACTGAGGCTGCCAGTCTCAACAGGAGCAGACAGCCTCGTCGTCTTTCTCCCCAACACTGCATTGCTGCTGGTAGGGGCTGTCGGGCCAGCGCCCACTCATAGAAGCTCTGTGTACATCCGAGCACATCACTGCCCGACTCCGTGACAGGCTCACAATCATGATGTTGAGTCTATGATGGCAGCCATGGTGTCAATCCATCCCGTGAGGGTTTTCCTCTTTGTTGGACGCCCTTACATTTTACCAAGCAGGATGTCTTTTTCTAGGGACCAGTCTCAGGAACACATGTCCAAAGTCTGTGAGACCAAATCTCACCATCCTCACTTCTAGGGAGCACTCTGGCTCTACTTCTTCAGAGACAGATTTGTTTATTCTTCTAGCAGTCCAGGGTACTTTCAATATCCTTCGCCAAGCCCATAATATCATGCATTGATTCTTCTTCTGTCTTCCTTACGCACGGTTCAGCTTTCACATGTATGTGAAGTGATAGAAAATACCATGGCTTGGGGCAGGTACATTTTAGTCCTTTAACATGACATCCTTGAAAAAAAAAAAAAAAAGAGGAGTTGATACCAAGGGCTCAAGTAGAAAGAAATTTTTTTGGAAATGTTGATGGCAACATATGTACAAATGTGCTTAATACTATTGAATGATGGATTGTTATACGATTTGTAAGAGCACCCCCCCAATGCAATGATTGATTTTTTTTTTTTTAAAGGACACCCTTGATCTTCAACACTTTGTTGTGCAGGAGATTTACTCAGTGCAATGCACTGTTGGAACCTGGGACTGCTGCGACCAATGAGCACTGAGTGTGGATGCAAGCAAAACGAGATCCTTGACAGCTTCGATCTTTTCTCCATTGATCACGATGTCACCTATTGGTCTGGTTGTGACGCTTTTTGTTTTCTTTGTTGACTTGCCATCCATACGGAAGGCTAAAGTCCTTGATTTTCATCAACAAGTGCTTCAAGTGCTTTCGACAAGCACGGCTGTGCCATCTGTATATTGCAGTGCATTTAGTAAGCCTTCCTCCCATCTTGATGCCTTTCCTTCTTCATCTAGTCCAGCTTCTCAGGTGATCTGCTAATATAGGGACTGAGTAAGTATGATGAAATGCTGCAACTCTGATGTGCACCATACTTCTCAATGTTGTGCAGTTTATTATAGTCCACACAGTGGAGTGCCTTTGCATCGTTGACAAAACACAAGTAAACATCTGTCTGGTATTCTTTGCTTCTAGCCAGTATTTCATCTGATAGCAGCCATGATGTCCCTCATTCAGTGTGTCACAAAGAGCTAGTTGACACCCACCCGTTTCAAGAGATAGCACATGATCAAGAACGGATGGTATCGGAGGAAGGTGCCCAAGACCCACGGAATGAACTGGCAAGTCACAAGGATCCAAGAGTTGACAGACTACTGATTGACTTGTTTCAACAAGCTGGTAAAGCCCTGGAAGCACTCACTTGTCTGTGCCAAGACATTTAGAAGACAGCTACTTGGACAACTAACTGGACGAGCTCTATCTTTGTATCCATTCCACAGAAAGGTGGCCCCACAGAACACTATCATAATATCACACGCAAGTAAGATTTTGCCAAAGATATTCAATGAATACAGTACATTGACAGGGAGCTGCCAGAAATATATAGCTGGGATTTTTATAAGGAAAGAGATTTGCAGATATACACATAGGTAAACACCCAAAGGGAAGATATCAAGTTAGTGGCTGAAATGGGAGGGACACACGAACAGCCAAGGAACACTAAGGATTGGCAGCAATCACTTGAAACCAGGAAGAGGCCAGACAAGATTCTTTGGCACCTTGGTTTCAGACTGCTCGCCTCCAGGATGGGGAAAGAATACATCGTCTGTGTTCTTTTAAGCTACCTGTTGTGGCAATTTGTTATGGCAGTGCTAGGAAAATCATAAAGATGGGAAGAAAGAAAACTGTCATCATTTGCAGGTGAATGATTATGTAACAAACACACTGTCATCAGATCAATTCCGATCATGGTGACCCTATAGGACAGGTTAGAAATTCCCCTTAGGGTTTACGAGACTATAACTCTTTACAGGAATAGAAAGCCCCATCCTTCTCCTCAGGAGTAGTTGGTGATTTCGAACTGCTGACCTTGTGGATAGCAACCCAACGCACAGCCACTATACTACCAGGGATGCTACAAGGTCAATAACCAAAAAACAAAAAACATTTCTATATACCAGCAACTAACACAGAAAAACAAAATCAAATAATAAACTACAGTCTTTACAATAGCATCAAATGTAAAATACCTAGTCTAAAGAAAGATGCAAAATCCTCATGCTGAAAATTACAAACCATCATTGAGAAAAATTAAAAACTTAATAAAGAAATGATCCCAGAAGACTCAATATTAAAAGATGTATGTATGCGCTCACCAAATCGATCTATAGCTTCGATGGAATAAAAACCCTGAGGTTTATGTGTGCGTGTTTTGCTGACTGTAATACTAAAATTCCTATGGAATGCGAACGGTCAAAAATACCCAAGGCCTTGTAGAAGAGGAAGGCCAAGGCTGTAGGACTTCCATAACCAGATTCCAGCCGTCACAGAACCACGAGGAGCCCCGGGGATGTCAGAATTAGGCGCTGGGCTGCGGTCCCCGGGCCAGCAGTTAGAAGCAATGAGGGAAAGAGACGGGCCTTCTTACAGTCTCAGAAACTCACAAGGGCAGTTCTACCCGGTCCTAGAGAGTTGCTATGAGGCGGCATCCACTTGATGGAAGTCAGTTTGGTTTTCTGCTTTATCATAGAGCTACAGAATTGGAGTGCTGGGCTATTTAGTACAAGGACAGACAACTAAAACAGTCTGTAAAACAAACAGACAGGGACCTACACCTATGCAGCCCTGGGTGCTGGAGCAGCCACATGGAGACCCCTGCCAGTGCTGAGATGCTTACCCATCCACTGATTCGGCTTTCCTCCTGCAGTCTGCATCATTGCGTATGTTTTGTGAGATGCAGGAGGACTTTGTGGATTGGTGTTGGACATATGGGTTAATGGGTTAATGTTGGACTTTAAAAAAAACAGACAGACCCCATCACAGTTACTTGACTTGTGACAAAGGTTTGAAGGGCACGAAGGGAAACTGGTCTTTGCGGGAGATACCGGAGCAGCTGCATATGCATACAGATAAAATACATCGGGAGCCCCACCTCTTGTCGCATACGCGGACCACAGCTGCACAGGGAGAAGGGAAGACAAGAATCGATATGCTTGAACTGTGGAAACCCTCGACGAGATGGGGTGACACGGTATGCACAGAGCGGACTCGAACAGCCCACGGAGCGGAAACGACGCTGCAGGGGAGAGGGCTACCTTTCCTCGGGAGTGTGCGCCCGTCCGGAAAATGAGCAACGACAACCAAACCTCTCACCCGGGAATTGTTACCAGGCAGTCCACTCTGGAGGTGGGGGCAGAATGGGTGAAAAGAGAACCCCCCCTCTTCCGGTACAGGGGTGCGGATCCTTAGGAGAACTGGCAGAGGTGGTCTCTCCATCAGGGCTAGCGACCACACGCCGCTGTCCTTCCGCCAGGGGCAGTAAGACGTCCCGAACACCTGAGGTGTGGCCCTAGTGCCTTCAGTTCGAATCCCACTCTGTCGCGCACGCGCAGTAAGCATTCGTTTCCCTCGCAGAGAGCAGCGGGGCTTTCCCATCTGATTGCTGCGGATACGACGCCCACTCGGCAAACACGGCACCCTTCCAGAGAGGAATCCTCAGCCTCCCGGGGAGAGCCAAGTTTTCTCCGCGGGGGAGCTTATTTTGAAGGCTCACATTTTATTATTATTATTTTAATTTAATCATTTTATTTGGGGCTTGTACATCTCTTATCACAATCCATACATCCATCCGTTGTGTCAAGCACATTTGTACATTGGTTGCCTGCATCATTCTCAAAACATTTGCTTTCTACTTGAGCACTTGGTATCAGTTCCTCATTTTCCCCTCCCTCCTTGCTCCCCTCTCCCTCATGAACCCTTGATAATTTTATGTTAGTATTTTGTCATATCTTGCCCTGTCTGACGTCTCCCTTCACCCACTGTTCTGTTGTCCATCCCCCAGGGCGGAAGTTATATGCAGATCCTTGTAATCGGTTCCCTCTTTCCACCCCATCCTCCCTCCACCAGATTTTATTATAATTATTATTTGTTGTTGTCGATTCAATTTGTGTTGTACTCCCCCAGACTCTTGGCATATAAAGCAAAAACAAAAACATTGTATTTATGCTTTCACTCCCACAGAAACACTTGCCTGGTTTGTCTAGGGGACCTAATCCCAGCTCATGTAACCTAGCCGGCTGACCTAGGGCAAGTAACTCAGCCTCTCGGGTCCTCATCAACAAATCTGGTAGTAAGACTACCTGCCTCATGGCAGGTATCATCGATCCCATGATCATCGAGTCCAGTGGATTCTGACTCAGAGACGCCCTCCTATGGGTTTCTTTACAAGCGCAGCCAGCCTCATCTGTGTCCTGCGGAACAGCTGGTGGGTTCAAACCGCTGACTCGTGGTTAACGGCGCAAGGCTTAACTCGCTGTGCCACCAGGGTCCCACTCACTGCCAAGGAGTGGATTCTGACTCATAGCTACCCTCTAGGGCAGGGTAGCAAGGTCCCTGTGAGTTCACGAGGCTGTAACTCTTCACAGGTGTCGGGAGCCCAGTCTTTTGCTTGCAGAGTAGCTGGTGGTTTCGAACCACTAACCTTGCAGTTAGCCACCAGGGTGGGGGGAGTCGTGCGGAGCCAGCAAAGGTACTTGAGAAGGGTTCAATACTTGGCAGGGGGTTTTCGAGTCGCAGCCTGGAACCCCGGCCCATCAGTGGGGGAGCTCACCTTTGAGACGCCCGGTGATGTAGAGGAAGCCGTCAGTGTCCAGGTGGCCCGAGTCGCCAGTGTGGAGCCAGCCCTCGGCATCGATGGCCTCACACGTCTTGTCCTCCATGTTCAGGTAGCCCATGAAGATGGTGCGGCCCCACAGGCAGATCTCGCCTGTGCCCTCCATGTCCTCATTCACCAGCTTCACCTGGCAGCCTGGCACCACCTTGCCTGAGCTGGGCCACAGGGCGGGAGGTGTAGTCAGAGAGGGGGGCCAGATCCCCTGGGAGTGGGGCAGGGAAGGGGCAACCTCTCCCTCTTTCCTGAGGGATATGAGGTTTCCCTTCTCGGGGCTTTTCTGTTTTAACAGGGGTCTTAGAACTGAAAGGTGGCTGCATAAAAGCTTGTTACGGACATAAGGAATGGGTTCCTGGGGCAGGAACCTCAAGGACTATGTTGGCCGAGAGGGGAGGTATGCAAAAGACAGCTAACCATCCTACAGATCACCCTCCACAGCTGACTGCCCCTACCGCCCACTAGGAAGCTGGCTGTGTCCCCCTACCCCCACCCCCACCCCCCTCCAACCCTAACTGGAGCCTGGGCCATCAGCTGTCCCAGGACAGCTAACACACTCCCACTGGAGGGAGTGGAAAGCACGACAAACCAAATTCAACTGCCAAAGAGTGGGTCCTGACTCACAGCAACCCTACAGGGCAGAGTAGAATGGCCCATGTGGGGGTTTTTTTTAAAATCATTTTTTATTGGGGGCTCATACAACTCTTATCACAATGCTTACATACATCAATTGTGTAAAGCACATTTGTACCTTCGTTACCCTCATCATTCTCAAAACATTTGCTCTCCACCTAAGCCCCTGGCATCAGCTCCTCTTTTTCCCCCCTCCCTCCCCGCTTCCCTTCCCTCATGAACCCTTGATAATTTATAAATTATTATTTTGTCATATCTTGCCCTGTCTGAAGTCTCCCTTCACCCACTTTTCTGTTGTCAGTCCCCCAGGGAGGAGGTTATATGTAGATCCCTGTAATTGGTTTCCCCTTTCTACCCCAACCTCACTCCACCCTCCTGGCATCACCACTCACACCACTGGTCCTGAAGGGATCATCCGCCCTGGATTCCCTGTGTTTCCAGTTCCTATATGTACCAGTGTACATCCTCTGGTCTAGCCGGATTTGTAGGGTAGAATTGGGATTATAATAGTGGGGGGGGGCATTTAGGAACTAGAGGAAGGTTGTGTGTTTTATTGCCCCTGTGGGTTTTTGACACTGAATCTTTACTGGAGCAGAAAGCCTCTCAAGGAATGGCAGATGGATTTGGACTGCTGACCTTGTGGTTAGCAGCCCAACACATAGCCCAGTACCACGCTGGGGCTCTGTGGAAGGAGGGAAGAGGAGAAATTCTTTCATCACAGGAACAAGGAGGCCACCCCTTGTTCCCGCTCTACTGAAGAGGAAACTGAGGCTCCGAGAAGCACGAGTGGGGATGGGGACCCGTAGCCCAGTGGCTGGATCTCTGGGGCACAATGAATATGGAAAGAGCCAATAGTCTCATGGACTTGTGCACATGTATTGTGCCGGCTGTCCCTAGCCTCACCTGTAGAGCCGGTAGTTGTCGTGGCTGGACATGAAGTGGGGACCTGAGGTCTCACTGAGCCCGTAGCCAGCATACAAGCGGATGTTGAGGCCCAGGAAGAAGTGCTGTGTCTCTGCGGTCATGGGGGCCGCCCCGTAGAAGCTCTTCTGACACCTGGCAAAGCCAAGGGCCTGGCGGACCTTGCCTAGCACCAGGTAATCTGCCAGGCGGGTTGTGAAGGGCTTCAGGTCGCTGATGGGAGAGTGGGTATGGTCCACAGGGGAACAGACACATACTTGCACGTTAAAAGGCTGGGGAGTCACTGGGCACACACTGGCATGGCCACTCTACTTGTCTCCTCGGACCGGTCAGTGCCAACACTGTTAATATTTCCAATATTGGCCCTGCCCACAAACATGCATGAATGCAAATGTGGGTGCCCATGTACACACGGCCACCTCCCGATGTGTCTTGTGTTAGGAACGTCCTAGAACAAATTCAGCTCCATCCAGGTAGCAACACAGATGTTAGAAAATTTGCACACATATACACACACGTGCAGAGATGGAAAATATACATGCATAGAGACGTGTGCAAACTCGTGTCCAAGTCCACGAGTGCATACTCACTTCTCAGGTCTTGCAAATGAAGCTGTGGGGGCGCAGACAAGTGTGTGCGTGTGTGTTTGTGTCTCATTAAGTGTGAGACCATCTCACAAACACACTGGCAAGGAAGGATAGTTCCACGTGGACACCAAGCTCCATTTCCACCCCCACCCCACCCTCCTGTAGACCAATCCTCCAGGGGGGATTCTAAAAGCAACCAAAGGGTGAAAGGGTGTGGGCGGAGAGAAGACAGTGGTTCCTGGTCCTGGGACCGGTGGTCCCACCACATGACTCTTGTCTAGTTCCCCACTAAGGGCAGGAGCCATCCCAGACAGAACCCAAAGGTGGGTAGACTGTCCCCAGCGGGGACACACAAGGGTCCCCTAGAAAGGACACATTGATGGGGCCAGGACACACCTGAACTGTCTGATCCTGAGCTGGACACAGGGCCCTCCTGTTCCCTGCCCTCTGTACCTGTCCGGACAGCTGAGGTTCTGCTCCAAGGTCACCGACATGGCCCACAGCAGCATCTTGCGCCGGATGAAGCCAGACTGAGCTGTCACCTCCTGGATTCGCTCCATGATCTTCTCCCACACCCGAGGCACTCCCATGTGGGATGTGGGCTCCACTTCCCGCAGGGTGTTTATCAGGCTCCCCTGTTCACAGCCAGCAAGAGGGCAGGCCTGCTGGTTCAAGTCCAGTCGGGGCCCAGGGAACCCTCTCCTCAGTCAGTCAGGCACACTCCTTATAGGCATACCTACACAGTGCCCCTCAAACAGGGACCCATACTCCTGCACTCCACTTGTGGCACAGACTGTTGGCTGCTCTGCACCCCCCTCCCCCAACACACACACACACACACACACACACACACACACACACACACACACACCATCAGCCTCCCTGCCACCCTTCTTTGCTGTCATCCAGTTGTCAAGATGGTCAGATGTTTCCAAAGAATCTCAGTCCTTCCCTAGCCCAGGGGGTGGGGACTCTATCACCCACCACAGTGATCGGTTTAGGAGTGGCATGTGACACCACTTGGGCCCATGAGATGCCAGGGAGTCTGCTAAGGGCAGCGGTTCTCAACCTGTGGGTCGAGACTCCTTTAGGGGTCGAATGACCCTTTCACAGGGATTGCCCAATTCATAACAGTAGCAAAATTACAGTCATGAAGTAGCAACCAAAATAATTCTGTGGCTGGGGGTGGGGGGGAACTGTATTAAAGAGCTGCGGCATTAGGAGGTTGAGAACTACTGTAGCGCTTCTAGGAAAGTTCCCCTCCCTGTTTAAAAGGATGCCAAACTCTGATTTGGCTGCAGGAGCCTGGCTGCAGAGACTGAGCCGGCCTCCCGAGTGTAGGAGGATGGGGTTCTGGACCACTGGACCCCTCATTGGGTTTCTCCTGCCGGCAGGCAGTCCTGTTCCCTGCTTGCTCGTGCTCCGTGGAGTCAGGCTGTGCTCACTGCCGCGGAGATAACTGTCTGGTGAGCGCACTGGGGTGGCACCCTCACAGATGCACGCGCCAGGCCAACAAAGGCCTGTCCACACTTGCCTATGCCCTTGCACACCCACTTGGCCACCCACACTGGCAGAGAAGCAGGCTGACCTTCAGGGCGTCGGGCTCAGCAAAGCAGACCTGGGCTCCCCACTGGATGCCAGTCCACAAATCATAGATCTGGGCAGCGATGTGGCTAAGGGGCAGGTAGCTGACCACCACTTCCTGTTGGACTTCTGCTGGCTGGATGTCACCGGCCTGGCTACCGTAGCGGGCTGTCCACGTGATCTGAAGGACAGGCAGGTATGCCCCAGAAATGTCTTGGGCTTGGGGGCTTGGGACTACTTCTTCGGAGTGGGGGCCCTCCCAAGCCCTGAAAAAAAACCCTCCCTAGCCCCCTCATTCAGTCTGGACCACAGATGGCAGGCTGTTCTGTTGACCCAGTTCTCTCTGCCAATGGGCCAGAAGAGCCTTCCCCAAGGGCTGTCAGGGCACAGCCTTTGTCTCAGACCCACCCACTAAGCCCCACTGCCCAGGACATCTGTCCTACATTGTCCTGACTCAGCATCACGCCCTTGGGGGTCCCAGTAGTGCCGGACGTGTAGACCAAGGCGCAGCACTGGTTGGGCTGCTGGGCACTGATGATGGTGTCCAGGGCTGCCTCTGACACCTCGTTCCCTAGATCCATGAACTCCTCCATCTGCAGCCGGGCGGGGAGAATGGGCATTCCGAGTCAGTCAGGGGAGCCTAGACAGACCCCACCCGGTGCCTAAGGCCCCAGGACTCGCACCGTGAACACGTTGTCCATCTTCTCCGGCAGAGGTTCCCGGTAGATCACGACGGCCTTCAGATGTGGCAGCTGTTTCCAGATCTGGATTGATGCAACAAATAAATGAGGTTTCTACAAGGAAACGTGACCTTTGGGAAGACCCCATCATCTCCAGGTGTTAGTCGGCCTGGCCGGCACTTGGTGGGACAGGGTGCTGGGTCCCCTGTCTTTGATCTTTGGATCTAACAGGTCAACTGGCCCCCTCTCCCGGAGTTTCCCCCTCAGGAAAAGATGGGGACAGGCAGGAGGCTGGGAATGACTCCCTACTAAAGGGAAACCTCGAAGCAGCCTGGAAGCTGGCTGACCAAGCAAACTCCGAACAGCCCCAAAGGGAGTGTTGCAAGTGCAGGGACAGGAGGAGGCTGGGGGAGGACAGAGATACATGGTCTTGGTGTACGTAATGGGCAAACTGTGAATACACGGGGGCTTCAGAAAGTTCCTGGGGAAATGGAACGAAAAGATAATGGAGTTCTTCCAGGAACTTTTTGAAGCCCTTTGTCTATGGATGTGTGTGCGTGTGTGCGTGTGCACGCGAACTTCTGCTTACAGAAAGGGACCCTGGGAAGTTAAACTGAAAACAAATCCAATAGGTAGAGAAAGGAATGGGCTGAGATTCAAGGGAGAGAATTAACTTCTTTTGAATGTATCCTGCTTTATACTTTTGACTTTAGAATCAGATGTAAATATTCAAAGCAGCTGTAATCATTCAAAAAGGAAAATTAGGTGAGAAAGGGCAAAAGTTTCCCTAAATAGGGAACACATCTGACTATCGATCATGGTGACATAGTTACACGCAAAGAAAGCATGGCATCAAGTGGTTTTAGAACACACAGGAATCAAGTTGACTACATCTGGGGGAAGAGACAACAGAGAAGCTCAAAACCATAAGCCAAAACAAGGCCACGGACTTACTGTGGAACAAACCATCAGTTGCTCCTATGCACATTTCAGGGGGAAGCTGAAGAAAATGGAAACAAGTCCATGAGAGCCAAAATACCCCCTGCAGTCTATCCCACCTGAATGTGGGCATTAAGCACGAACGACTCAAGACCAGGTGGAGTGTGTGATGACATCAAGAACATCACACACGAAGAAAGCAAGCGGTAAAGAGAAGACCACAGTGGGTCAGAAGGGACTCTGAAACTTGCTTTGACCCTAGAGCCCCTTAAGACACGATGAAGGCGAAGAGCCGAACAGAGCATTTCAAAAGGCAGCAGGAGAAGACCAAACCAAACATTATCATGAAACCTGCAAACACCCAGAGCCAGAAAACCAGACGGGAAGAACACACTCAGCCCAGCTCATGTTGAAAGAACCGAAGAAAAATTCAAGCCTCTGCTTGAACTATCGGAGGATTCCATGAGCAAAATACTGAAGAATGCAGGAAGCATCAAAAGAAGGAAGAAACAGAGTCAATGGATCGATAAAAGAACTGGTTGACAGTCAACCGTTCCAAGAGATAGCATATGACCAAGAACTGACGGTACGAAAGGAAGAAGTCGGAGCTGCATTGAAGGTATTAGGGACAAAAAGGCTGCAGGAATGCCAAGTGAAATGATAAAAAACAGATACAGTGCTGACAACACCACGGGTCAACGCCAAGACAGCTAGCTCCCTGACTAGAAGAGATCCCTATGTGCCCATTCCAAAGAGAGGTGACCCAACACAAGGCAGAAATTACAAGAAGTAAAACTTGGCTGAATATAAGTTAAAAACAGTTGCAGCAGTACATTGACAGGGAATTGCCTCAAGCTGCATTCAGAAGAGGACATGGAACAAGGGATACCACTGCTGACATCAGACGATCTTAGTGGACCGCAGAGAATGCCAGAAAGATGTGCACTTGTGTTTTATTGACTATGCAAATGCATTTAACTGTGTGGAGAGTGGGGATTCCAGAACACTTAATTGTGCTTCTGTGGATCCTGTACATGAATCCAGAAGGAGTCATGAGAGGATACCACATGGTTTAAAATCAGGAAGTGTGTCAGGGTTGTATCATTTCACCATATTTATTCGACCTGAATGCTGAGCCAATAATCTGAGACGATGGATCATCTGAAGAGGAATGGGGCATCACGATTGGTGGTGGCTTGCCAGAAGAGGAAGTGAAGCGCTTATTGATGAAGATCAGAGGATACAGCCTTCCATATGGATTACAACTCAAGATAAAGAAGACACTTCCGGCAGGAATCTTGTACATATTCCACTAGTGGCTCTTATTTCTCTATGGCCCTGGGCCTCTTGTTCCTGGCTCACTCTTATACCTAGCGGAATGGCAAAAAGGACCAATTCCTTAATAAAACCGTCTACACCTTGTTTACATGCTCCCACCCAGTCATTTGGGGGAAGTCACAAAGATGATGGCTGGAAGAGCCATACGAGGCATTTCACTTCACCACAGCTTCTGAAGCTGCTTTTGGCCTGTGGGCTTCCTAGACTGTAGCTGTTGGCGGGAGCAGAAAGCCCCGTGTTTCTCTTGAGGGAGGCTGGTGGTTTCGAACTGCCATCATTGTGGATCGCAGTCCAGCGCGTAACCACAACACCACCAGGGCTCCCGAGTTCCAAGTACAGGATATAAGAATGTATGTTGTGTAAACATTAATCATAGCAAAACTAGAGGGCTTATATTTCAGACTGAGCAGGTCTGGAACTAGAGCTGCGGTCAAGGGTAAACCAGGAGATTTTGGAACATTAAGGGAGTCAATTCATCAAGAGGACCCGATGGCCCCCTCACCCCCAGGAGATACCCCAACCTGAATGGCTAGTCACTGGAGGTAGTGAACTGCCCAGGCATCCTGACCCCACCCAAGGTCATTAACTTCACGTGTGACCTAGGCCAAGTCCATTTCCTGACCTGTGACCTGACCTGCCTTGCTCTCTGTGTTGTGTGGGGTGGGAGGCTGGGGAGGGAGGGTGAAGGGACATCGTGGGTGGGAGAGTCCTTGGTAAGCTGGAGACAGGGTGGTCCACGGGGGTGCCCAGCCTCTGTTCCTCCGCCCTCTGTCCCCCAAACCTTCAGGATCTTTTCCAGCTGCTTCTGTGTGTCGACAACAATGACATTGGCGCGGCAGTCATGGGCGATGAACTGGCAGGCCTCTGGGGTGCTGGTCGTGTAGATGCCAGTGACGATGCCACTGCAGGGAGGGTTTGGGTCTGGGTGGCTGCAGAGGGGCTTCCCACCCCAATGAGCCTGCAGGGAGTGCCCTGGCCAAGACGGCCAGAGCTCCCAGAGAGGAGGCCCCAGGCACTTCTAGGGGAAGGTTTGGAGGAGAGATGGCAGGTTAGAGGAAGTGGGTGGCCTGGCGGGGTGGAGGAAGGTGGGAGATCTGCCAGCGTCCCCAGAGGTGGACACATACCCAGGCTCTACATAAGACATAGCATCACCCTCTCCACTCTGCCCACCTCCCACCCACTCGAGACCTCGCCCCACCCCCCACCCCCAGCCACTCACCCTGCAAACACTGTGCCCACGGCCGAGTAGAACCACTCTGGAGAGTTGAAGCCGAGGATGGCCACACTGTGGGCCCGCTCCAGGCCGAGCTCCAGGCCAAAGGTACACAGGACAGGTCAGCTGGGCAGGGAAGGGGCCTCTGCCCCACCCCCACCATCATCCTGTATCCTCTCGGGGACCGCCACCTGTATCCTCTCGGGGACCACCTTTCCAGGGTCAGGCCAATCAGAGAACTCTCAACAGCCCTTGCTGCCCTACCCAAGCCCTCCCCGGGTTGCCCAGCCCCTCTGGCTAGCAGGAGAGGCTTCCAGCCCCACTTGGAGTTGCTAATAAACCCTCGGCAAAGGGGGTTGTTTTCACAGGTGTTATGATTGCAAAGGGCCTTGCTGGGTTGGGGTTAGGTGAGGGGCACCTGATAGCAGGCCAGGGGCCAAGGGAGGGGACAGGCGGCGCCTTGGCTTTATGAGGCCCCCTCACCTTCAGGAAGCCCTTGGCGGCTTTGCGGGAGAGCAGGTAGTACTGGAAGTAGGAGATGCGTTCCCACTTGCCCTGGTGCTTGAAGCCCAGGGCGCTGAGCTTGCCGTACTTGTCCAGGGCCTGGTAGAACATCTGGTGCACCGTGCAGGGAGGCTGCGGGCAGCTGGAGTCGATTCGCAGGCGGACTCGCCCATCGGCCCGGCACGTCCACAACGTCTCCTCTGCGGGGAGAGGAGACCAGGCTTGGTTCAGGACAGTCTGAGTGTCCCCAGGGCACCCCGGTCCTTCCCTGGGCAGAACTCCCAGCCTTGCTGGTGCCACCAAAGCCCTGGGCACTGAGCCCTGGGGGCTGGCAGGGGAGCCAGCTGCAGGGACAGGCTGGGAGGCTGCCTGGAGGAGGATGTTGGACGTGCCCTGGAGGATGGGCAGGTGTGGGATGCAGCAAGCGAGAGGAGAGGGAGTAGCTGGAGGCTGAGGCCGAGGCCCTGAGGTCCCAGACCTGGCCCTGCACTTCATCCAGCTGTGCTGTGCTGCTGGGAGTGGGAGGTAGGCTGCCGCAGAGCAGGACTCTGGGATCTCTCGGAGCCTGCAGGCTCTCCACGCTTCCCCTGCTGCTGGCCACAGGAAGTGGTGTTTGTTTGTCTCTGCGGAGTGCCAGGAACCCCCGTGCAGAGGGCTTCCTCCCAGCATCACACAGCGAGGAGGCGGCAGAGGCTGGGCCTCAACGCCGACACACCTGACACCACAGTTCACCCTTGAAGCACAGTCTTGGGGCACCAGCCAGCCTCTGAGGACCAGGAGGCTTCCCAGGGCTGTGGCGGGTGGCGGGGACACCGACTTACAAGGAGATGCACAGTAGGTGCGAGTTTGGGCAAGCCACTAGCCTCTGAGTCTCCTTGTTCTGGAGCAAAGTTGAGGGGCTAATTCTTGGGGCTTGTGAGGATGGAGAGAAGCGGTGTGCATGGGGAGTCTGGATATACAACCGGTGCTCAACAAACATGCCCTTCCATCCACCCTTCCATTTCCAAGTTCTCCAAATGGCTTGCGAAGGAAGCCTGGTTGGGTGGTCCAGGTTCTTTGGGTACCTGGAACCTCCTTTCCTTGGGGCTAGGGTGGCCGTTCTTAGAGCTGACCCATGGACTGCAGGGGGGGGTGTGGGGGCTGGCTGGGCTGGCTGGGGCTGCACAGACCCTTGCTGATTGCACCCAAGCTGGGTAGAGAGGCCCCAGGTCTGCTTCTGCTTTGTGGGACCGACCGGGCTTCCAGGTGAATTCAGTGGTCTTTTCCTCTCCTGCGACCTCTTAGGTGGCTGTGACCCTGAGGATGGTGGGGTGGAGTGGGTGGGGGGGCTCTTCCTCCTGTGGAAACCCAGGAGTTGCATGTGCGGGGGCTATGAGAGGGGCTCCCTAATAGGCAACTCGTAATAATAAAGCGTCCTGTGCGGCCAGGCCCCGCGGGAATGCAGGAGGGGAGGAGAGGGCACTGCCTTGGGCCTTCAGTGTCAGCAGAGACCAAGGCCACGCTGCTCACTGCCTCCTAGGATTGAGGTTCCTGCCGCCAGCTGCTGTGGAGCTCCTCGTGCTTGGGAGGCAGGTCGGATGTGAGCCCAGTGCTGAGGGACCCTTTCAATCGCCCCCTCAGGGACCCCCAAGCCCTGGAAGACTCAAAGTCATGCTCTTCATGCCCTGGATTTTGCTCAGAGTCCATGCACCCAGCAGACCAATGCAAACTAGCCAGACTGTGGAGGTGGGTAAACCTGGGTTTAAATTCAAGTCTGCCTCTTACTGCTGTGTGACCGCAGGCAGG
>NW_022111379.1:31838837-31841424 GCF_000313985.2 Echinops telfairi
CAACGGCTATATACCTCATGAATGAAGTGCCATGCATTTTGCGGATAGTCACACGCTGGACCCTGACTCAGCTATACGCAGGAATGAAGTACTGATAATATGCTCCAACAAGCAGGAGCCTCCACAACTCGTTCAGTGAAAGGAGTCCGAGACAAAAGGCCACATTTTGCAAGATGCCATTGACAAGAAATACGCAGGAAGGGCAGCCAAACAGAAGGCAGATTAGTGTTGGTGAGCTCCAAGAGCAAGGTTAGGCTTTGGACAGCTGACTGTGAGGCTGGCTGCTCTCATCAAATGCACAGTCTTGGAAACCCTGTGGAGCCGTCCTGCAGGGTCACCAGGCGCGGGGACTGGTTTGAAGGCAGTGGAGTGGGGGACATAACCGCGAACAGCTTAACGAGTCTTTTTAGGGTGATGGAATCATTCTCACACTTGATTTGCACAGCTCTCTACATTTCTAAAATAATTGTCCACTGGAGATGGGACAGTTGGATGTTATATCAACTATTTCTCAGAAGGCTGACCTCACCCGTTTGGGGGAAATACCAGTGTGGCATGCTCAGGGACTGGCTTATAGCCACTGTCAGTAACTGGTGGTTTTTTTCTCTCCTTCCCCGGGCCATATTGCTGCTGGTTCATGGGCCAGGAGACGTGGTCCTGGGGGCATGTCCTGCCCCTAGACACCAGAAGGCCAAAAAGGTCAGAGGTAAGTCTTGTGATCTGTTGCTAAAGCTTCTGGAAGCCAACAATGTTGACATTAGCATCTATATCTTTTTATCGAGCAATGATTCCATACACTTGGGGGCTCAGCAGGGGGTGGATATAGTTTCTAGCACAGCTGGATCCCTCTACCTCTCACCTTTGACTCACTCACTTCCATGAAGCCAATTCTGGCTCCAGACTCCTGAGCCCGGTCTGTCCTGGAGCCCAGGCCTCAACTTTTTCCCACGAGTGGCTGGGAGGTTGGAATCACTGACCTTGGGGTCCACAACCCCACATGTAGCCCACTCTGCTACCAGAGCTCCTAGGGAGTCCCGAAGGGCCATTCACCTGTTTTTCTCTCCCACTGACCATTTTCGTAATCCCCATCCCCTGGAGGCATCTGAACCTGCCTCCCAGCCTGGTTCACTACCTGGACTTCTTCTCAAATGAAAGAACCTGATGGATGTGGCAAAGATGTACG
This sequence comes from Echinops telfairi, assembly GCF_000313985.2. Lineage (NCBI taxonomy): Eukaryota > Metazoa > Chordata > Mammalia > Afrosoricida > Tenrecidae > Echinops > Echinops telfairi. The sequence continues at coordinate 31,840,021 of NW_022111379.1, forward strand.
CAAACCATGACCGCAGCTGGCCGGGCGGTGTGCGTCCTGGTGAAAGCGTGACTCGTACCACTTCCCTAGGGGTATACAGGAGTAGACAGACCCAAGGGCCTTCAAGGGCGGGCCCTCTGACCTAGTCCTCCCACACAGAGAGTTAGGCCAGAACCCAAGGGAAACAGTCAAGAGACAGTTACGGAGAGAGCAGAGGCAGCCTTTTTTGCAGCTTGGTTTCCATTAGGGAAGTCATTGGAAACAACGCAGACATCGCAACAGGGGACTGGTTGGGTTTATTGTGAGAAAGCTGGGTCTCAGATTCCAACCCAGTCGTTCACATCAAGTATGTGTTGAATAGGCAAGTGAATCGGGACCGACATTTATTAGTGGTCACCAGGGGCTGAGTCCCGGGTGACACCAATGACTAGGTGTTCCCGACTAGCTGACAAGGAGCCCTGGTGGCATTGTGGTTATGAGTTGGGCTGCTAATGGCAAGGTCAGCAGATCAAAATCAGTTGCCCCAGCGAGGGAGAAAGACCAAGCTTTCTACTCCCGTAAAGTCGTAGTCTCAGAAGCATACAGGGGCAGCCCTGCCTTGTCCTACCACCTCGCTATGAGTCAGCATCGACTTGAGGGCAGTGAGTTTTGAGTTTACCAGCTGAAAGACTGCCCGTTCGAGCCCACCCAGAGACAACTAAAAGGTGACCAGACGTCCTGCTTTTGGCGGGACAGCCCCGATTTAAAAAAATTTTTCCCACGTCCCGCAGCATTTTTAAAAAGTCCCAAATTTTGGAAAGAATGCACGACAAGCTAGGGTATACAGTTTTTGGCTGCCATGTGGCTATTTCACCAAGATATGAGTTTTATCAAGGGTGTCCCGCTTTACCAATGTTAAAATCTGGTCACCTTAAACTTGGAAGACGAGCCTGGTGCTCTGCTTCTGAAAAGTCCTTCCCTGAACATCTCACAGAGAGGTTCTGTTCTTGTAGCACGTGGGCTTGCCGTGCGTAGGCATCAACTCAAGTCAGCTAACAAGTGGCAGCTCGGAAATGGACAAGACAAGGAAAGGGAGAGGCACTGCTTAGACACTGCGTTTCACTCACTGCCTGCCATCAAGGTGATGCTGACTCATAGTAAACCAATAGGGCAGGTAGAACTGCCCCCGTGGGTTTCCAAGACTGCAGCGCTTAACAGGAATAGAAAGTCCCATCTTTCTCCCACGGAGCAGCTGGTGGTTTCAAACCGCTGACCTTTTGGTTAACAGTCCAACGTGCAACACTCTACCACCAGGGCATCTCTGTAAACGTAATGAAAATAATTAGAAAAGGACTGTAGTTCAAGTACTCCCTCAAGGCAAGAACACTTTGTTCTCTTAAACTGGCATTCCATGATGCTCACCTTCCCGACACAATCGCTGAAGAT
>NW_022111379.1:31843165-31845495 GCF_000313985.2 Echinops telfairi
AAAAAAAAAGAAAGAACAGGACCATGGCCTTGGATGTATATTCTGCCGCCTATCACTAAAGTCAGCCAGTGTCCCCAGTGTCCATGTCACAGCGATCGGAAGGGCAAAGGCTTTGTTGCTGCACGCAGAAACACCCACCCTCTACATCAAAAGGGAGTTAAAGATATTGGATTGTGGGTGGAAACGGTCACAGTGGAACCTGGAGGAACAAAAGGCCAACGTGAAGGCGTGTATCAAAGGTCCGGCACAAGAGAGAAGATAAACTTGGCGAAAAGACTAGCCCATTGGTTTTGCCCTCCGCTCGCCCCCAAAGTTTTCTCTCCTTTCTGACTAGACACGGGACTTCTGGTGCAGAATTCAAACTTGCCATCAATGCTTGCCAAACAAGTGAGATTACACAAGTGATGCCTCCGGTCCCACAGGGCTTTGGCCAGGGCCTCGGCCAGATAGGACAGCCTGGAGAAGCGGGGTCAGGGAACTCTCACACATAGCATGTCCAAGGGAGTACGTCCTTTTACAAATGAGGAAACTGAGTCACAGTAGGGGCAGCTTTGGGACAGGACCTGAAAGCCGGAAGAGGCTGCGCCTGCTGGCGAGGGGTGCTGCTGGTCAGTGAATGGGCTGTAGGCTCAAGAGTCCAAGGTCTGTTTGGGGGAATGGGGATCAGGGGTGGAAGGGAACAGTGTCTGACTCTCTGGCCAGTTGCCCCTCAGACCAAGCAGGAGGAGGGAGTGTGGGTGGGCCCAGGTCTGCTGTGGTCAGCTCTCAGCCTGTCCCTGGAGGGTAGGCACTGGCATGGCTGTGAGGGGCAGTTTGCTTCGATGTCACAAAGGGGCCTGGTGTAAGAGAGCAGAACAGCTGCCTGGTGCTTCCTTGCCTGCCACCTTTACGGGAGCAGACGGCCAGCCTGGGTCTCCTGAGAGGCCACTGGTGGGTCTGAATCCCCATCTTTCCATTACATCGAATACTTAAATTATCATGACACCAAGGCTCTCTTAGGATGATAGGAGACTTAAGAAGTCAGGATGGGCTATCAATCCCTCTGACAGCCCACTGCCCATTGCCTCGAGTCAACTCCAGGCATCACCAGCCCCTAGGACAGCGTGGAACTGCTCCCTGGGCCAGCCTTGGCAGGAGCAGACAGCCTCGACTTTCTCCCAAGGTTCGGCTGGTGGGCTTACACCACCGACCTTCCGGTTAGCACCCCTGGTTGAATTTCTCCCCACCTCCCTGTCATCAAGTCCATCTGATGCACAGCAGCCCGAGGCTAGAGGACGGTCATTCTTTATGGAGATAGAAAGCCCGGTCTTTCTCCCACAGAGTGACTGGTGGTTTCGAACTGCTGGCTTTAAAGTTAGCAGCCCAACACGTACCTACGACACTACCAGGGCCCACCAGACACCAATTAATGCCCCACAAGGTTGCAGCCATCACCTCCTTCCCATGCCCAAGGTAGCTGCTGTAGTAACAGCAAGAACACAGCCAGGACCACTTGGCAAAGCCCCAAAGTCCCCAGGAGACAACCAGCCGCAACCTGCAGCATAGAGCCCTCAGGCCCACTTAGACGCCACGCTGCCCACCAGGATAGCAACCCTGCCAGCTGGGTGCCAAGGGGATGGGCTTTCCCAAGGCCTCCGTGCACCTTCTGCCGCCTCTCTGCCCTCCTGCCTTCCCCCTCACATTGCCACCCGATTCGGCCTGACCCTGACCTGGGTCTTATCAATCTCCCCATTATGCTGGAGGCAGCCAGGCCGCCTGGGAGCTGTGTTCTCTGGACTCTGGGATAAAGGCGTCTGAATTAGCCGGGAGGAAGAACAACGTAAGAGAAGGGGGCAGGGGCGGCGGGGCGGCCTGTGGTGTGTGCTGGTCTGTGGGAACAGGCCCTCCGAATGAAACTTATTGTTTCGATGGTGCAGTGCGCTGTCCAGAGGGAGAGGCCGCGTGCCCGCTGAGCTCAGGCCTGGAACAGCACTCTCCCCAAGAATGCTCCAGGGGGGTCCTCTCGCCACACAGGGACCCTCTGCTTGAGGGTCTCTGGGCCACTTTGGAGCATATATCGGAGGAGGAGACTACAGGGACCTCGGGTATGACATGAGGTCAGGATCAGGCTGTTCTGAATCACTTGCACTAATTTTCTCTGACCTCTGGCCTTTGCTGACTTCCTCCAAGCCCCCCAGCCCCCCCACCTTGGAGGTTGCAGTGGCAGCAGGCTGCTGCCTCCCGATGTCCCCACGCGAGGCTGAGAGCTCCTGGGAACAGAGTAATCATGTTGGTGCCTTTTCCAGCTTCCTAGCTCCCATCTGCACACCACCCATGTCCTTGGAACATTT
>NW_022111379.1:31845856-31848897 GCF_000313985.2 Echinops telfairi
CCAGGCATAAGGCTGCCTTTGTGTGGCGGTCAGAATGGCAGCTCTGTGGCCTGGCTGGGGAGGCGGGTGGGAGCTGCCCCTCGGAGCACAGCTACCTGGGCAACTCAGTGCCCAGCCTGAAGACAGAGCTTGAAGACTCTCGAACTTTCGGGGACTCGAAGAGGAGGCCCACAGCCTCCGAAGGCCCCGGGGTGAACCCAGATACCTAGAGACAAAACCCCAAGAACACCCCGAGTGTTGCCCACTCAGCAGTTGGGTGGGGGTGAGGCAGGGGCTGGCCTAACCTCAGAGCCAGGTCTGGAGGGAGCCGCACTGTGCATAGTGCTGTCCAGGTCCCCTGGAGGGCAGCGTGGCCACGGAAAGATGCCCCTCTTTGGAGACGTGTGATTTAGAACATCACTCAGCCTCCCAGAGCTGAGTTTCCGGTTGCTGGTGGGAAAGATAGGTGTGTGTGCCCACAAGGCTGCTAGGCAGAGAAGGCCACAGCCCTTTGCACAGAGCCTAGCTCAGGCTGAGCTCAAAGCTTCAGCTGCTTTTCCAGGGGGGAGCTGTGGTGGTGCAGGGGCACTAACCCCACTTGTAGTCTTATGACCATCCCCTGCTCGAGGGCTTTGTGGAGGGGCAGCTCAGAGCCCACAGCTGCTGAGCCTGCTGGGGAGTTGATGAGATAGCAGGTTCCAAGGTCCAGCTCAAGGCCTGGCGCACAGTGGACCCTCAGTTTGTGCTGAACCTGGATCTCACGGCAGCTCCATCCGAGAAAGCGTTCTTCTTCCCAAGGGTCACTTGGGGCAGCATGAGAAAGAGCTAGGCAGAGTGTGGACCGCAGGAGACCCGTGGGTGTCCATGAGGCTGGCTTGACAATGCTCTGGGCTGTAGCCGGAGCCCCTCAAGGACATCTCCTCTGGGTGCCAGATGGCAGCAGTGGCTTGAGGAGGCTCCTTTAGCTCCTCCAAGACAGTCCTTTCCTCCTTATCCCTGAAGGCAGATCACTGGACCTAGTCTAAAGAGGCCTTAAAGTGCTGGGGCCCAATGAGGTGCTTATCAACCAACAAAGCCCCTTCATCCCCAGTAGCAGCCCTGCCTTTCTAGAACAAGCTATCTGTGCCCCACCCCCTCCCGCCCAGCAGGGACCTGTCAGCCCCCAGACTGGAGCTCTTTGAGGGCAAGAAAGAATATATGGGATGTTCACAGAGACCAGAAGAACTAGATGGTGCCACGCCGCCACTGCGAACTGCTTTGAGAAGGAGCACATTAGAAGGCCCTGGCTAGAATGAGAGGGACGTGTGGAACAACTCAAAGCCACGAACGATCCAGGCTGACTGGTGGGACAGAGACCCATGGACCCCCAAGACGATGGCCCTTATTTCCCTTTGACATCTGGAATGGAGCTCACCCCATGTCAGAATAACCAGCGATTGAAGGTTCAGGGACAGCATCTGTCCAAGGACGAAGTTCAGAGGTGAGGGCAGAAGGAGGCACGGGAATGGGAAACACAGGAGAAAGGGGACTGAGGGGTGGGACTGCGAGGGCACTGTCAGGGAGCAGTTGGATCAAACGTGTATGAACCCTTGAACGCAGAAGTAGGGTCTGCTCTGTAAATCTTCACTGAGTTCACCATAAAAAGTTGAAAGGAAGAAAGAGCTCACCCCAGCACCCTCTGAAGCCCCTCCCCACACACAGGAAGGACGCAGGAGGGTCCCCCACTGTCCCCCGGGTTCCAGCTGACATCAGCCTGGCTGCCCGACCCAGCTTCCTAAAGCCCAGATAAACAGGACAGTGGCGGCCGTGTCTTCCCCACACGTGCCTGCCCATTCCTACCCCGCCATCAGATCCAGTGCCCCGCTGCCCTGGTATACTCAGGGCCCGACTACGGCCCCCTGAGATGGGGCCCTCTCTTCAGTTCTCAACTGGACTTGTTTGACCTCAGTTGAAGAGGCCTGCACCTTGGCTCTGACCACGGCCATTCCCATGCCTCTCAGAGTGGAACTGTGCTCCGTGGATGGTTTCTTTGGAAGTGGATCACCAGGTCTTTCCTGTGAGGCACCTCCAGGCAGACTCCAGTGTCCACTTCTCCGTTCAGCAGTCAAGCATGTGCACTATTGGAACCACCCGAGGGCTCCTCCCAACCTGCCCGTTCCAAGCGTCCACCAGACGGCAGGCAGCCGAGCAGATGCCGCAGTGCTCCCCTCCTCCCCACACCTCCTCCCTGTTCCTTGAGTTGCAGGAAGTGCTGATACCATCGACTGCCCATGCTCAGCTTCTCTGCTCCTGGGCTTCACTGTGCACGAGCCTGCTGGGGCTGCTGGGCTTTTAACCTCTGAGGAAACCGAGTCCGAGTGAGCAGTGGGCCGGCCCAGGAGGGCACGGCCGTTCGAGGCTGCCTGAGCCTCCCTGGTAATCTTTCCCCTCAGAAGCTGGCAGGCCCTCTCCTTGTCCCACATCCTGTATCTCTGAGAAGGGACCTGAGAAAGGTGTTCCCAGAAAGCACCCCCTCACCCCCTCAGACCACCTCCCAGCCAGAGCAGGACAGCGTCTGAGGGCTGTGGGAAGCAAGCTGGGCAAGCAGACTGAAACAGCCTCTAGGAGCCAGGTGGCCCAGGGACCGGGAACATGGCATCTGGGCGGAGTCTTTTCATGACTGGAAACGAGCACAGTGACCTTTGCCCAGGGTCTCACTCTCAGACACCTCTCTCTCCACGCTGGGTCCTGAGAATGTGGGACGAGGAAAACTCAGAACAAGGGTCAAGGGCCTTCTGCTGACCCCTGACCTTGGCCTCGCCACACTGTCCAGTTCAAGGACCCCCGGCTGCCTCCAACACCTGCCTCCCTACCGACTGCCCCCAGTCCCCAAACCGCACCCCTTGCCGTCAAACAGGTTCCGACCCATGGTGACCCCCCCATATGACATAGGGGTCCTCATGGGGTGACCGGCTCCCTGGGAGTTCCTGGGCTGCAATCTTTACAGGGGCAGTTTACCGGGCCTTCCATGGCGCCATTGGGTGGGCTCAAACTGCCAACCTTGAAGTCACTGGTTGAGCACA
>NW_022111379.1:31851977-31854357 GCF_000313985.2 Echinops telfairi
ACCAATTTGGATCGCTTGTTGTTCCCTTGTCCCTGGGTTTGTTAACACTGTTTATGGGAGTAGAAAGCCCAGTCTTTCACCTGTGGAGCGGCTGGTGGTTTTGAACTGCCGACCATGAGGATCGAAGCCCAACACATAACCACTACACCACCAGGAGTACAGTAGAGGGTCCTGGAAAGATTGGCACGGCCTCAACAAAATGGGTTGCACAGTGGCTGCAACAACACGCTCAAACATAGGAATATAGGAATGGCTATGAGAGGAGTACAGGGCGGGGGGTGTGTGTTGTTAATGGTGGTGGTATTTGGTTCTGTTCTATGGAGTTGTTAGGACTCGCAGCCTCTCTACTGCACCTAACAACAGCGTTTCATTCTGCCCGGCTCTGATGGCACTGGTAGTGGTGACGGCAGCTGGAATGGAGTCCCTGGGGGTTTGGAGATCAGTGGACTGTCACTTCCCCTTCCCCACAATCCATGCTTTTGGCCGTCAGCTTCTTTCTGCCTGGATGTGGAGCCTCATGGCCCCCCTGTGGCTGGTAGTCACACCCCTCCATACCCAAACTCCAAACCAATCCCCCTGTCATGGAGTGGATTCCTGCCCATAGTGACCCTATAGGGCAGGACAGGCATGCTCCCTGTGACTTTCTGAGACTGCAGCTCTTTATAGGAGGAGAGAGCTCCATCCTTCTCGAGAACAGCAGGTGGTGGTTTCGAACTGCTGACCTTTTGCTTAGTGTCTCCACACATGGCCCCAGTCACCAGAGCTCCCGTTTGCCATGCCAGGCTCCCCCAAACTCCCCGGGCCTGCCCACCCCACCCCAGCAGCCTCCCAGAAAACTCACCTGGACTATCCAAGGGGGCGTCCTTTGCCTTCTCTGGGGACCAATTTTCACGAGCATGGCGTAGGGACTCTTTGTGAAGCGTCTGTCTGTCAGTCAGCGAGCTGGCCGGGGGAGGGAGACAGCATCTCTTAGAACCCCCGGGGGACTGGCCTGGGCTACAGGGCTCTGGGCCAGGCACGTATTCCGGCACCCGCCTGACACTGCAGGCTCCAGAGCCACCCTTCGAGGGGTATCTCAGCTGGGGCCAAGTGACAAGCTCAGTAGTTACAGGAGTTAAGGTTAGGAGCAGCCCCTTGGCTCCCTGCTGAGTTACTACTAGCTCCCCACACACCCCCAGCCTCCCCTACATGTTCCCAGGCAGGGTCTTGGAGTCCCTGCACAGGGGGGGTCAGCATGAGAAATCAAGCCTTGCTCTGCTTTCATTTGCTGTGTGACCTTGGACAAGTCCATGCCTTTGCCTGGGACCCACTATCTCCACCTGGATGAGGAAGGGGTTGGGCTTAGACCTTGGGGGGCTCTGAGCACTGCACCAGTCGAATGCAGGTTCCCCGGGCTGAGAAGAGCGCCTCCACCCTGACCCCACCCCCACCAGCCCTCAGACATTGGCAATGGCTGTGCTTAGAAGCTCCAGGGGGGTCCTCACTCCCAGCAGGCCCGTCCAGTTACCTGCTCCTCAGGTTCAGCTTCAGTCCTTTTTGGTATGGCAGGTTCAAGCTAAGTTTACGCACACACCCAGGCCCCTGTGGTGCCAGTCTGCTTAAGAGCCTGAGATTGGTTTTAAAGCAAAAAAACACATCAGGAGGTTGTGCAAGGAGGGGGGCTGGGGACAGTGGGGAGGGTCAGTGTGAGTCTGAGCTGGCCCCTTTTTCAGGGACTCAGTGAGCAGAGGGCAGGAGCAGGCCTCCTGTTGCTATGGCGACCTGCTCCTGGGAAGCTGCCGGAAGGAAGGACTGGGAGATGACAAAGTGTGTTTCAGGGGTGAGGCCTGTTGTGCCAGATGGAGGGGCACCAAGGCCTCTGCAGACCTTGGCGCTTGTCCTGGCGACCTGGGGTCATTGGTGACTGCCATTACTAGCGTGGGGTGGGGTGTTTGCAGGACGCTGCCTCGCCTGGAGACAAAGGAGGCTGTGAAGCTACTGAATGAGCCCTATGGGTTCAGGCAGTAATTACCGGGCAGCTGAGGGACACACACACACACACACACACACACACAGTCAGGCTCAGGGGCTCACTCACACAGGGTTGGGGGGGCCAGGGGATGTCAGAGGGAACCCCACCGCAAAGGGGTGGAACCGTGTCTTCCTGGGCCTGGTTCCAGCTCCATCTCAGCCGGTGCGCTGGGAGAAGGGGCCCCCCGCCTTGGCACAAATCCAGAGTGCAGACCCCTCCCTCCACCTGAAATCACCGGCTGGCCAGGCACCCCTAAATTAGCCAAGGCGAGGCAGCCATTGACTGTAATCTCCCACAATCTTCACTGCTTTCTCACAAACAGGTCTGTTTTTAAATCCTCACCATCAAAAGGGGCAGGCAGCCTTCCCC
>NW_022111379.1:31854662-31860216 GCF_000313985.2 Echinops telfairi
GCCCTCCTTCCTCCTTTCAGAGAGCCTGAGGCCAGTCCTCAGGGTGACAGGGATGCCTGCCTCACCCACCCCCAGAGCTCACCCCCTGCAGGGCTCCTTCCACTCTGTGTGTCTTGTGTCTCAAAAGGGTTGGGCATCTGATTACAAGAAGGTCAAGCTGGGCTGAAACTCAGCTTGCTGAAGACGCTAGGCTTGGCCCTACACTTGCCGGAGTCTTTGAGATTGGCTGCTAATGGAAAGGTCTGCGCCGGCCGGCACTCACCCCTTGGGAGAACGATGTGGAAGGCTGCTTCGGTAAGGATGATGGGGGTGGGGGGTGCAGTTCTGCTCCATCCCCTGCGGTCTCTGCGAGTTGAAATTCACTCACCCGCAACAGGCTAAAGGGATGATGCCCCACTTCCCCATCTGAAGCAAAGACCTGAACCAGCCTGCTCTCTCAGGATGACGCCTGCTTAACAACAGACTATGGTGGGTCACACCTGAGGCGCCCGCCTCTGCCCAGCGTGGCTGCCCTCAGAGCTTCCCTTCTGTCATTGTCGCTGGATGTGGTGTCCAGCATTTTCAAACCCTCTCCTTCACACTCAGCGGTCACTTCTTGCCACCGTCAGCATGCTGCGCTTCACCCCCCTCCTAAACATGCCGCTTCTCAGAGGGGGGTATTTAGAACCGAGGTCACCAAGCTGGGTAGACCTGGAGGTGCAAACAGAGGAGGTGGCTTCCCAAAGGGAACCTGCGTGGCTTTCTTCCTAGAAAATCACCTGATTGTTGCTGTTTGGGGTGGGAGACCCTACTCTCTGCCCACAGGTAAGGTGCTGCTGCTGTCACCATGACGAAGGCAGGCCTGGTGGAGATGAAGACTGTATTGTCCCTATCACTAGACAACGCCACTCTCCCGGGATCCAGTATTCCAGAGGCTGGCTCTGGTCCCAGAGGTGTAAGGCACCTGACATCATAGAACGACAATAAGGGCGGGGACATGCCCCTCTCTGATTCTCAGGAGGCAGAGGCTGCTGAAGGGGTGGCCCCCTCTCACCTGGTAAGGACAAGCATCTTGCACTCACACTATCAGCACCTGTAGCATCCACTAGGAGCAAGGGGAGCAAACTCATCTGTGCGTGAGGTGGGGGGCGGGGAGGAATCTAGGGGGTCTGCACTCTCCCTCTTTCCTCACCTGTTTGGTCCTCCTTCCGCAACACTATCTTCCCAGAGAAGCTGATGGGAATCAGTTTGAAAATGGAGCCCCTCCAGGAAGCCCTCCTGGATTTCTCCCGACACCCCCTCTCCCCTGGTGGCCCTCTGACATCAGGCTCGGGCTTTGAGGCCGCACATGGTGTGTGAAGCCCCTTGAGAGCAGCGGCCATGCCTGACTCACCTCTGCCCTCTCTCTCTGAATGTTCTGGAGGCACTGGATCCCAATCAGGTTTTCTACATAAGTACAGGTCAAGGGATGCCTGCATCTAGCCCCCGAGTCCCTTAAAAACAGGGACCCATCTCCTATTTATTTTTGTCGCCCTTTCTTCTCCGTCTGCCCTCAGCCATGCAGTAGGTGTTCAGCTAATGCTTTCTTGAAACAACACAGCACAGGTTCACCAGAGTTTGGCTGCCAGCTGTGTGACCTTGGGCAGGTTGCTCTCCTTCTCTGAGCCTCTGCTTTCTGCCTGCGTTTTAGGGCTGTTTACTGTGGGGGTGAGATGATTTCTCGGCTTAGTACAGAGTTAGCCATCATCGCCCTTCCTGGTGGCTTTCATGGCTTTTTGAGGAGGCCTGCTGGCATAGGGGTTACACGTTGGACTCCGAACCTCAAGGTCAGCAGTTCAAAACCACCAGCTGCCCCTTGGAAGAGAGACGAGGCTTTCCGCTCCTGGAAAGAGTTACAGTCTCAGAAATCCACAGGAGCAGTTCTACCCTGTCCTGCAGGGCACCATGAGTGGGCATCGACACCGGGGCAGTGAGCTTGATGTTTTTGTTTTCTTTCTCACGAGTCCTTCAGGGAGTGGGAAGAAGGAGAGATTAGGGAGGGGGCTAAAAGTGAGATGAAAAAGCCCACACGCAGGTCTAGGATTGAGTTTGGTGCCAAGCCCTGGTGCTGTCCCTGGGAGCTGGGGTTGGGAGGTGGGTGGGGTCCTGGTGCCTTACACAGTCCTCAGGATGGAGCTGGCAGACCTGAGCAGCGGTGCCTCTGGCATGGTACCTGTGGATGGCTGGGCCCCGGGCGCTCACCCAGGAGAACTCAGAGGTGCTGTCCCACCGTCCCCCAGGAGAGCTGCATCACCCCGAGAGGCACAGCAGCACCAGAGTGCCCTGCAACAGAGATACAGCATGAGTCAGGGCCATAGCCCCAACCGAGACTGGGGTGGGGTGGGGGGGCGACTATAGTCCCCCCGACCATCCTGGGAGTGACTCATGGCCCCCGGCCGGGCACCTGCCTGCCATCTACTGCTTCCTCAACCCACTCTGGTATGGAGAACAACCCACACACAAAGGAGGTGGCCCTCTGCCGTGGCTCCCCCAAGGTGAGCGAAAAGCCACAGCTCCAGGACTGCTGCTTGGCAAAGCTGTGTGGCCATGACTCTCTCCCTGCTCCAACACTGTGTCTGGTTCTCACCCGTCCCTGCTCCAGGAACAGACAAAAGGACAACCCTTCTTCCAGGGTGCTGGAGAAGGGTGCTCAGTGAAGAAATTCCCCCAGTTCTCAAAACCTCAACCGAAGAGCCAAGCAGCATCTCCTTCAAACACCGGTTCCTGGCGACACTGGCCGGTCCCTGTGCACAGTGTTTGTGTGTGTGTCGGGGGTGGGGGTGGGGTATGTCCCCCAGAAGCAGCAGTACCATTGTTGGCCTCACCATCACCCTACACATGGACCCCATGTCCCTCTCCTCTCCTCACTTGGCAGGCACCGCCTGACCTCTCTGCCCACCTTGTTCCCAGCCCCCAGACCCCTGGAGAGGACTCACAGCAGAGGGGTTGCCAACGGGCTCTGACTCCTCCCCGTCCTCCTTCTTGCGGCGGGCAGGCGCGGGACTCAGTATCCCCTTGGCTTCCACAGCTAAAGCATTGTGCGTGTGGGAAGCAGTCACTGCGGGTGTCCTGGTTTCCAAGTGATGAGACACAGGGGCTGGGCGTGGGTGAGGACCCGCCCCAGCTGCTGCCCTAGGGCTGCCAGTGAGGTGTGGCCCAGGTACCTCTGACCCACATGGCACAGGCCCTAGCTACCCACCTGCCTGACTCTTACATAAGAGGGGCGGGAGGCAGGAGAGTGACTTGCTTGTGCGGGTTGGACAGGTTGGCTGCTATCCCTGGAGTCCTTCCTCCCACTGCTGCTGCGCCTTCCACTTGGGAGCCAGCCCCGGGGCCCCCAGGGGAAGGGCCAGAGGTTCTTTTCTTTACACTTGCCTAAACACATCCGGTGCCAGCTCAGGTCTTCTGAGCCAGATGCGGTCTCCTCGCACCTCACACCAGGGCCATCTTCCAATGGGTTTCATTCGTAGCCCCATTTGCTGGGTAAAGTCGTGGAGGTGCTTTGGATTCAGTGCCTGGCAGCCAGCAAGTCAGGTGGAAGCCAGGATACTCCGCACACCAGGTCTACCCCTTATTTGGCTCATTAAACTCGGACACAGAAAGATTTCTCCCAAGTTGTCTCCCCCAAATATGTGCCAAACCTAGCTGCTTGCTACACGTGGTAAATGACTCTACACTTGGAGGTCAACGAAAGTAGGTCAGAGGTTATTCTCCCTAAGGACGATCAGCCATCTAGAGCAATCCGACTGTATAGTCTGTCCCACCCTAAGTAGAGCCCACTCACTTCTGATAAGGATAGATTATTTCCCCGAAGGAGAGCCCAGGGAGGTCAAGCCCACCCAAGGATGACCAAGGTTAGGCTGCCATATTGAGTCTAGGGTCCGCCCTTCTTGTCACATGTGTACCCCTAGTCCATCCCCTTCCTGTGCTGTGTATGCCTATTGTACAGCCCCTTCCTGTGACGCGTGTTGTTCCCGGTAATCTCGCCCCCTAAGCACAGATGGGCCTTGAGCGGAAGTAAAGAGAGAAAGCGTTGAGAAACGTTTGGGAAAGAGTTGTCACTCTCTGTTGACAGGAACGGCTCAGTGTGAACGTGTCCCGGACAGCCTCTTTTCTAGAGACTCTTATTGTGATCGGTGACGGTTTACGGAGCAGCTCAGTCCCCATCCAACATCCATACCCTTTCAGTTCCTGTCGTTGACGACGACTCCCACAAAGTAACCCCCCCTTCTCTCCTTCCTGCGTTGCCTGTTTCCAGTCCTCCTTTCTGAACCCCTTTCAACTTTGACCTTGAATAAATGCTGCCCTTATCCTCTCCAACTGTTGACGAGTCTCAGGTGGGCCCACCTCCCCGGTGTTCCTGTGCCCCACAGAAATATGTTGCTCCCCTGACAAGTGAGCCACCGAGGTGTTTATTTCCAGACCTGAAGGATGACGAAGGGCCATCGTCTTGGGGGTCGCTTTGTCTCTCTCCAACGTTAAATTGGGTCTCTTTCACGACACATACACCCCTAGTCCCTCCCTTTCCTATCATGGGTACACCCCTAGCTCATCCCCTTCTTGTTACGCTTATGCCCATTGTCTATCCCCCTCCTATTGCTCATACTGCCTATGTTACAACCCCTCCCTGTGACGTATGTCTTTACCTATAATCAGGGGGCATGCACGCCCCTAAAGATATATGTCTTGGTTAGCAGTAAATTGCTCTCATCCCTTCCCGCCCCCCCATCCTCTCTCCCCACCACCCTGTTCCTCTCTCTCCTGCCCTCTCGTTGCCCATCTTCACGTGGACCACCAAGCGGGGCTGAGGTGAGCATGCTACCATGACATGTCTGTCTCTTTTATTTCACTCTCTCTATTATGCTCTCTGACTTTACTATAATCTTGACTTATTATCACTGTACAACTGCACCTGCCGGGCCTGTGATGATTTGTTGGGGCTGGTTCCCCTGACACACGAAGAGGGCCCAGGAGTGGGCACTCGGGAGAGACGAGGATCTCCCACTACAGAGAGAAAGCCTTTCCTGGAGCTGGCAGACTCGGCCAGCCTGGAGAGAAAACTTCTGTTTGTTACAGGCGCCCACTCAGGGTATTTTTGTTATCCTCGAAAATCCAAGCCCACTGCCATCGGGTCAATTCCGACTCATAGCAACAGGATGGGACAGAGTAGAACTGCCCCTTTGGAGGGAAGTGGGGGGAGCTGTGGGTAGGAGCCTTGTGGTTACAGTGGCGAGCATAGCCACTCTGCCCCTGGGACATTCTTGTTAGAGCCGAGCTAATAATGACGGTGCTGAGCCTCGCCTGTCAACCATGGCCTTCTGTGTCCGAGTCCTCATGACTGCTAAGTGAAACGTTTGAGGTTCAAGACCACCCAGAGACTTTGGAAGAGAGGTCTGGCAATCTGCTGCCTCGAGTCTGCTCGTTTGAAAGCCACGTGGGGTGCACGTCTGCACGGACGCACACGGAACCGCTATGGCTGCCAGGTAGGTGGAGGCAGAGGGCGAAGAGGTGGTGATGGCAAGAAGGTGGCAGAAAT
>NW_022111379.1:31861400-31868057 GCF_000313985.2 Echinops telfairi
GAATAATGCACAGTTGTAACAGGGCCTGGGCTCGTTCCAGACTCAGTAGGGTTTGGGAAATGTACACTCTGCCTTGCTATCTATCCCCTTGCAAAACTCACAACTGACTTGCCTTCTTCTTGTTTGGGACCGACCTGGCTGGCCCTCGGCTTTCTTTCCCTTCTGCAAGACATCGGGGAGACACTGAAGGCTCCCATGATTCTTCCTGACAGCTGTGGGGGTGCCTTGCTCGGACACTTAGCTTTTATAGGCAGGCTATGACTTTTGTCCCAGTATCATTGTCAACCGTGATGTAGAAACACACATCCAGTCCACTGCCTCAGAGCTGGGCATGGCCTTTCTCTCTCTCCTATCACACTCACTGAGTCAGAATCAAGGCAACAGTCATGGTCTTCCGTTTGGGTTGTCAGTGCCAGACTTTGCCTAAGGCCTGTGGGGTGGATGTGGCCTCAGCGTGCTGGGTGTAAGATGTGGATGGCCAATAGATAGAGATGCATCAGGGTCCCTGGGGGACCACCTGATGAAAGACAAGAAGGAGGAGCAGCAAAGTTACAGACAGAAAATTGGCAAGTAGTGACGGTTTGATGATTCCAGCCCCATGACTGGGGCCCCAAGACTCAGGCAAAACACGGGGACCTTCCCTACCTCAGAGACCTCCCTCAGGTCTCTTCTTTCTCAGTGTGGTCTCTTTCTCTTATTCTCTCTTTTGGCCTTTGTGGCAGTTACATAATTTCCTGTCAACTTGCAAAGGGGTGGAGTCTAGCCTGTCAATCAGATCCTAGCCAGTGAGGACTCTGTGTGGGCATGGCCTTCTCCTGAGGATTCTGGGAACTCCTGTCTTCCTCCCTGGAGGTGGGAGCTGGACTCTGTGCTTCTTCTTCCTGCTGACAAGCCACATGGAGCTACACTGATGTAGCCAGAGCTCTGGAGCTGGAGGAGCCAAGTGGAGACTCCTGCCAGTGCTGCGATGCTTCCACCACCACTGGATCCACAAGACTTTCAACCCACTAGCCTTTGATCTTCCTGAATTTGACGCCATTGAATGTTTTGCATGGGTCTGAAGAGGAATTTATAGGTTGGTATCGGACATATGGGCTAATATTGGACTAATGGACTTGATCTGGACTGGGCTGGGATGTTTTCTTAATATACAATTACTCTTTATATAAAGCTCTTTCTTATACATATATGAATGTCTATGAATTTGTTTCTCTAGTCCACCCAGACTATCACCGTCTCCTAACTCCTGACTGTGCCTTCTGGGTCCCCCACTCTTTCTTCTGCCTTTGTTTTGAGTGACTCAGCTGTCCCTGTCATTCTCTGCTTCCAACAAACCTTTCCAACCTCAGATCTCCCCCGCCACCACTCCGTCTTTGCCTCTTTCCCTTTCTGTTTTTCCAGCTGTTTTCTGTGAGTCTGCAGATGTGGAAGCCAAGTGTGGGTGGGTGTGAGGTGGCTGTGGATTCCCTGTGCACAGGTGGGGAGGAGGGAGCAAAGGAGGAGCCCAGTCTTTGCAGGGCCCCAGCAGGGGAGATTCCAGAGAAGAAAGGGGAGAAGTGGGGGAGGGGAGGTGCTAGGTACCTGAGGCAGAAAAACAAAACTCACTGCTATGGAGCCCATGTCGACTCATGGCGACCTTACAGGACAGGGCAGAACCGCCCCTGTGAGCTTCCGAGACTGTCACTCTTCACGGGGGCAGAAAGCCCCGTCTTTCTCCCTCAGAGAGGCTGGTGGTTTTGAACTGCTAACTGCGGCTCATAGCCCCATGAGTAACCACTACACCACCAAGGCTTCTATAGCTATGTGGGGCAGAGGGCAGATGTCCCAGAAAATAGAGGAATGGGTGTGACTAGCTCAGAGAGCAGCTAGCTAACGTACTGGAGATGGACCCTTCTGGACTGGGGCCCCCAACTCATGGGAGTAGGGCCTTTAGTCAAAGTGGAGGCAGAGGCATATCTACCGAGGACCCACGGTGTCTCAGAGAGTGGGAGGGCTGGGTAGAGGTCGTCTAAGATATATCACCCCCCACCCCCACCCCACCACACACATCAACCACCATCAGAAGGAATCCATGTGGGGCAGGCACTCTGGATTCTTATCACTAAAGTCCTTGGCTCAAGTCCCCAGCAGGCGCTTGTTTGCTAAAAGGTTTCCCTTTGGCTGCAAGGTGGGTGGGGAGAGCCCAGGAGCCAGTTCACTTCTAACCCAATTGGCAGCATCCAGACGGCCCAGCCCTTCGAAGTCAACTCACACAGCCTGCTGTGGGAAAGAAGCATGTCGTCTCCAAGTCCCACTGCAAAGCCCAGGAAGGAGTTGTTTGGCAGCCTGGTCACACTTAAGACAAAGTTTCCTGAGCATTGGGACATCCGGATTCTAGTCCAGGCTCTGCCTTGGCTCTGGAACATTGGGTGAGTTCCTGTCCCTCTCTGGTACTCAGTTTCCCCAGAGATGAAACACCTTCTCGTGTTCTCTATCTGGAGGATCATCTCTCTATCTGCCTGGCTGTAATTCTGCTGCACCAGGCAGGAGAACGTTGACAATGTTGGGTGTGCCCAGGCTGCTAGACCTGGAAGGGGAAGGGGCGGAGACAGGAAACATAATAGTAGTAGCTGAAAGCTAACATAGCTCAGCACTTCCTGTGGGCTGTGGAGGGGCCCACAGTCAGATGAGGAGGTTGAAGGAAGACAGACAGATATGCACAGGATCTACCTAGGAGAGGTACCTGGCAACACAGCAAGCAAGAGGTCTTGCAATGGGGGGCAAAGAGCGGGAAGGAAGTTGGTCACTTGATGTTTCTAAACATGAGAACTAAGGACTTGGGATGGACCAGGAACCCTGGTGGTACGGTGGATTTCAGTGTTAGTTGCTAAGGGAAAGTTCAGCAGTTAGAATCCCCCAGCTAGCCCCTGGGAAAAAGATGAGGCAGTCTACTTCTGTAAAGCTTTACAGCAGGGGTGCTCAATACGTTGATCGCGATCTACTAGTGGATGGCAAATGTATTTTGGGTAGATCGCGTGGCATTAAAAAAAAGACATAAGCCTATCATCAATCCTGTAACTTAATTGATATACCGCACAGCCAATCAGATGCAATCTTAGGTGTCAAACGCATGTGCAAGCAACTGCGCTAAGTGCAGCAAAACTGACAAGCTAAGTTGTTGCCAATTTTTAGACCTTGTTTTTCTTCTCTTAAACATAAGAAAGGGTATTAAAATGAGTGGGGGGGGGGGCTGGACCAAGTAAGAAGACAAAAACGTATCACTTTCATACAGAATGGGAGATTTTGACATTACAAGCCGACATTCAGCTGAAGTCCAGAGAGCACGAACAGTTCTGGAACTTACAGAGGGAAAGTACCCAAACATGAGAAAATGTGCTACCTCCTTGACTGCATTATTCGGCTCTACTTATTGATGTGAGTCAGCATTTTCCCACATAAAGATCATGAAGTCCAAGTACCATCCCACCATGACTGATGGTCATTTGGAAGTGTGCTTGAGGCTGGGGGTCAGCAGCTACTGTCCGGACTATGCATCCCGGGCTCATTCCATTAGGTGCAAGTCATCAGAGTAAACCCAGGTCATGACAAAAGATGTACATAGTTAATTGCGTTGTGTTGTGCAATATGGACTCATGCGGTTATGCAAGGTACATAAGCATACATTGTACATATAAAGAATTCTCAATGCATTTATGAATAAATGTAATAAATAAATGTATGTTTTGCATTTTTGTAGTTGGTAGATCATTTTGACTTGGTCATTTTTTTTTTTTTTTGACTTGGTCATTTTATAAGTAGCTCACATGCTGAGAAGGTGAGCGCCCCTGTAGCTTAGCCTTGGAAACCCTTGGGAACAGTTCTACTCTCTCGGCTAGGGTTGCAATCAGTTGGATTTGACTGGGTGGCAGTGGGTGGGCTTAGTCTGTGCCAGCTATTGTTAAATGGTTCTATTATCTCAACAATACGATGAGATCATGCTAAACTATAGTCTCCCTTTTGTAGATAAGAAGTGGAACATTGAGAGATGCAGTCATTTGCTGGAAATTATACAGCCAGTAATAGAACTAGCTGGGATTAAAAGCCAGGCAATCTACCTCCAGATTTCATGTTCTCAATCAACATATGCACTGTTGAGACTGGATGAGGTTCTGTGAGAGCCCTGGCATTGTTCAACATAGACTTTGGTAGGAGCAATTGACAAGTCAGACGACTGTGGCTAAAGCAATGAGCGGAAAGCAACCCTGAGATGACACAGAGGTTTGCAGAAGCATGGCAGGTCTTTAAAGCAGCCATTATACGTCTGTTGAAGAACTTAAAGAAATAATAGCTACGACAAGTGGACAGGAAGAAACTTAGGAGAAAAATGGAAACCATCAAGCAGTATAATTTCTAAAATCAAACAATTCATCAGATGGGTGTGAGAGCGGAGAAAAAGTGTGGGATACAGAAAGATTTCTCCCAAGTTGTCTCCCCCAAATATGTGCCAAACCTAGCTGCTTGCTACACATGGTAAATGACTCTACACTTGGAGGTCAACGAAAGTAGGTCAGAGATTATTCTCCCTGAGGACTATCAGCCATCTAGAGCAATCAGACTGTATAGTCTGTCCCACCCTAAGTAGAGCCCACTTACTTCTGATCAGGATAGTAGTAGATTGTTTCCCTGAAGGAGAGCCCAAGGAGGTCAAGTCCACCCAAGGATGACCAAGGTTAGGCTGCCATATTGAGTCTAGGGTCCGCCCTTCTTGTCACATGTGTACCCCTAGTCCCTCCTCTTCCTGTGATGTAAGGTGACCAGACGTTCTGCTTTTGGCAGGACCGTCCTGCTTTTTGGCACTTTAAAAAAGTCCCGATTTTTGGAAAAAATGCACGACAAGCTAGGGAACGGTCTATTTGGTCCATACAGAGCAAATTTTTAATCAAGAACCCCCCCCAATGGTGTCCCGCTTTAAATCTGGTCACCTTACTAATGTGTATACACCTAGCTCATCCCCTTCCTGTGATGTGTATGCCTATTGTACAGCCCCTTCCTGTGATGTGTGTAGTTACCTGGAATCACGCCCCCAAAGATATATAAGCCTTAGTTAGCAATAAATATCTCTCTCCTGCCTTCTCTGACCATGCTGTGCGTGGACCTGGCTGTTGAGATCATGGCCATCCAGGAGGTGAGCATGCTACTATGAAATGTGTCTGACTCCTTTATTCTACTCTCTCCCATCTCTCCAATTTCTTTATGACTTTATTGTAATCTTTACGTATCTTAACCGTACAATTGTGCCTACCAAACCCATGATTAGTTGTGGGGGGCTGGCTTCCCTTACAAAAAACCTTAATTTTTTTCCCCCTCAACCAACTCAATTTTACATTGTTAGTGAACTCAAAGACAAACAGACAGGAATGATCCAATCCAAAGAACAGAGAGATTTTAAACTTGAACAAAACAAAACATTATGAAAGATGTTGAAGAGGACCCAAATAGATGAAAAGACATTTCATGTTCACAGATCAGGATACTCCATATGTTGTTGATTTACAAATTCAACACAATCCCCATTCAAATCGCAGTTGGCTGCTTGGTAGAAAGTGATCAGCTGACACCATAATTCATATGGGAATTTAAGGAAGAGCCAAGCTATCCTGAAAAAGAGCAAAGTCAGCAAAGCCAAGGGACTCCCACTTCCTGGTTTTAAAACTGACCACACAGCTACGGGCATCACGAAGACGCAGTGCTGGCATGCGGCTGACAGCAGTGACTCCAACAGGGGCCGGGACACCTCGATGAGGAGAGAATAATCTTGTTGACACATGATCAGGCACACTGGACATCCACCTGCAGTAGAATGGATTCCGACCCCTCCCTCACACCACATGCCAAAAAGAAGTCCTTGTGACTTTGACTTAAGCAACGGCTTTAAAAATATGACAAAGGCTGATGCCAGGGGCTTACATGGAGAGCAAATGCTTTGAGAATGATGAGGGTAATGAATGTACAAATGTGCTTTACACAATTGATGTACGTATGGATTGTGATAAGTGTAATAAAATGATTTTTTTAAAAATATGACAAAGGTACAAGGGCAAAAGGAAAAGTAGTTGAATGGGGTGTGTCAGAGCTCACACTTTTGGGTGTCAAAGGGCACGACAAAAAGTGAAAAGACCCACAGAAGAATGCACTTCGGAGGACAGCATGAAGCCACAGCTTGGGGAGAGCAGGAGAAACGACGAGGGATCGAGAGGGAGGGCAACACATCCTCGCCCACCAAGCCGCGAGGACAATATTCCTGCTCAGAGCAGACAATGCAGAGAGGACCGTAGGGCCGGCCCCACCACGAGACACAACATCCCTCACTAAACCATAGCGCTATGGGGGTCAACATTGCAGACACAGTGCAGGAACTGTGCCCAATCTGACCCCATCACACTGGGGTGAAACACTAAGGGGATGCATCAGAGCAGCAAGGGGAGTAAAGTGATGAAATCCCCGGGGAATACCAAAAATAGACTTTGGAGACAGAGTGTGGCACCCCATCAGACTCAACTGGAAAACACTTTTAAAGCCCAACAAACAGATCTTGGACTATTTATAGGCTTTTCCATTTTTGTTAGTGACTTTCTTTTTGTTGTTGCTATTGTTTTGTTGATTTTTACTTCCTTTGGT
>NW_022111379.1:31870536-31871416 GCF_000313985.2 Echinops telfairi
AAAAAAAAAAAGAAGGAGCATGTATCTAGAAGCTACAAATAACTGTTATAATTCAGAAATAAAAGACAAGGGACCCCCCCCCTTTTTAAATACACAAGTGGGTATGTGTATGGGTGGGTGGGAATCTACGTAGACATTTCCCAAAGATATATGCATACACATATGCAGTATATGACCAATAAGCACAAGAACAAATGTTCAAATCTTAGGCACACATTTGAAACAGGTAGTGATTTCTTAGAGAAGGCCCAATAGAAAGCATAAGAGAAAAAAACCCTGCTAAGTTGGACTTCCTCAAATTAAAAAATGTTTATCCAAAGACAGCGAAAGAACATGACTTCTTATCAATCCAGGATGAAAGGACCAGAAGCCAGTAATCAAATGGGCTCTCTCCAAAAAAACCCTCTGCCATCAAGTCAAAGTTGAGTTACAGCCAGCCCCCTGTGAGTTTCCAAGACCGTCGCTGCTTGCAGGAGTAGAAAGCCTGGTCTTTCTCCTGAGGAGCTTCTGGTGGTTTCAAACTGCAGACCATGCGATTGCTGCCCAAAGCATAGCCACTCCACCACCAGGGGTTTGCACAAAAGAAGATGTGGGAATGGCTAGTAAGCACGTGTTAAAGCTCCTTGTCATCTCTGATCATCAGAAAAGTTAAAATTAGAAGCATAATGAGCTACCGCTATTCACCCACTACAATGGGTAGCATTAGGATACCCAACACTGGCAAAGGTGTGGTGCAACAGAAATGGCTAATGGGAATGTGAAATGGTACAAGGCTGCTCACATCCCCCAGCGATGGTCCCAGGGGATTTCTTTGGAAAGCTACTGGTCATTTCTCTAAGCATACCTTTATCCTACCGATATACTCATTCCAGTGGGGTGG
>NW_022111379.1:31871794-31886007 GCF_000313985.2 Echinops telfairi
AAAGAACCAGCCACCGAACCCCTTACCAACACGGTGGATCCTGAGAGCATGATGAGCCAGTGGAAGGAGCCGGGTGCCAAAAGGGGCTTATTGCAGGACTCCAGAGAGCTCGTGCGTGTGGGCTGGAGAGAGGCTAGAAGGAGGTTCATAGAGCGTGTCAGAGCACTAGAAATGCTGTGTATTGAATGAGGGTCTTCAGTTGTCAAAAGTCATCAAATTGCACTCAATGTCAGTATGGGTCACTGTGTGAAAAATGTGCTCCAATTACAAAACAGATGTCAACTCTGCAAATGAGAATATTGACTTCAAACCTTCTTGGGGCCAGAGTGTGAGCTAGCCTCTGATGGCCTTCTCACCGCCGGTCCTTTACAGTTCTCAGAGGACCCTCCCAGCCCTGATTTCAAGTGCTCATCACACACACTCTGGACAGGAAGGGGCAGAGTCAAGACCTAGGGGTGTCTCATAAGACACCTGAGGAGACAGGCCTTTCTCCCATCACAGGTCACTCTAGATGGAACCACATCTTTTGCAGAGCTGAAGAGAAAGGAGTGAGTTCCCCACTTCTGGTGGTATTTGAGTCCGAGCAGGCGGATGCTATCTATGTGAACGCTATCTATGTGATGGAGAAGGTGGGACTCAGTGACCGAAAGCGACTAGCTGGCCTGAGAGTACCTCAGGGGCTTGCCTGGGAGCAGAGCGAGTCCATTCCAGGTCCCTGGTCCTGATTCCAGGCGAGCTCTGGCTCTGCCTCCCCTGGCTGAAATGCAGCCAGCCCTTGCAAGGACCCAGGCCCAACCTGGAAGGCTCCCAGATCTGTAATGAGATGGATGTGCGGGACCAGGACGAGTCAGTCCCAGGGACCCAGGTCTCCCAGAGGCACCCTGCTTTTTATCCTGGGGCCCAGCATCTTGTCATCCTGTGACTTTTCTGATGCCGTCCCAAATTCTCTGCCCTGTGCCCATTGGCCTTCTGGCTGCAGCAAGGCCACAAACTCCTCCTCACCTTAAGGCAGTGGTGCTCAACCTGTGGGTGGCGACTCCTTTGGGGGTCAAACAACCCTTTCACTAGGGTTGCCCGATTCATAACTGTAGCAAAATGACAGTTATGAAGTAGCAATGAAAATCATCTTATGATTGGGGGTCACCACAACATGAGGCTGTGTTGCTCCCCCAGTGAAGCCTTCCCTGACCCCCCCAAGACTGGGTCAGGTCCCTGTTGTATTCCCTTCATAGAATTACATCGCTTGCTGGCATCTATCACAATCGCAGCTTCGCAAGCCACTGAGCAATTATTTCTTAATGTCTGTCTTCGCAGCAAGCCTGTCAAGTCCTTAAGAGCTGTATCTTGTTCTCCATGATGTTCTCCAGCGCTTAGCAATGCAGTCCTTCTCATATAGTCAACAATCAATAATGTCAAGTAGGAAATGATATCGAGCTTGTGAACACCTGGTGTTGCAGAATGCTATGGATGACAGAGGAAGCCCCAAATCCGTTTGCAGGGTCCACGCGTGGATTCGGCCTCCTGTGACTTGCTCTGACCGTAGCTGAGGGGTGTGAATAGCTTTGTTATCAGACACAGGACATTGTAAAGTCGATTCTGGGAGATAGAATTAGGTTAAAATGTAATATCATTTTATCTCCCTTTAAAAACTGTTTCAGAAAAAAAAATTGTTTCCGTTAAAAAAATAAAGGGAAGATGAATCCCCTCTGACCAAAGAATAGCCTTGCTAGCATGCCTTGGCATGAATTCTTTCTGCTCGAAGGCAAGGAGCGAGGTATGTCCCACCTGGGGAAATCTAACTGGCACTCCACCTTCCCCTTTAACGCCTGCTCAGCACCACAGCAAGAGCGGACATGGCCGCGCATGAGATGCATTGACTGGGAACTGAACCGGTGAGAATTCTTCCACTGAACCGCTGCTGCCTCCATCCTTCGGCAGCAAGCATCGTGATCGCTCCTCTGGGGCTTGTCAGAGAGAAGGCCCTTCTTCCTGGAGCTGGCAGTGCCCCACCTCCCTGGCTCTGAGGGACTCCCTCTGGGCAGTCAGTCCCAGGGTAGGCAGTGCTGGAGTGCAGGTACTCGCTCTAGGGATGCACCCTCCTTTCCTGGGCCAGGCTCCCATCGCCTGGCCTCCTTCCTGCAGCTCATCCCTAGCCCAACCAGGACTCCGCACGGCCAGGTTCCTCGTCCCCCGTCCAGCCCTCAAGGGATCCTCTGCCTGCCCTGGCCCTGCTCCTCCCCAGGTCTTCCCCCCTAGTCTGGCCACACCAGACTAGCCAGGCCCCAATGTGGCCAGTCTGATGGCCACCAGCAACCATGCTACAAGCACACCTTTCCCTGCCACCGTCCTAGGCACGCACAACCTTACATGCCAGGGTGACCTGCCCGTTCTCCTGCTCCTGTGAGGCCCTCTCCAGCAGGGGGTCTTTAGCCTCAGGGAGACTGGTGTGTTCACTGGACAGAGGGTCCAGGCCCAGGCTCAGGGGTGGTCTACAGCCCTGGCCTCAAAGAGCCCCAGACTCCAGCTACAAGACCAGTGTCAAGCTGGGGCCAACTCGGACCCTCGGGGGTTTTACCTCTCTTGGCCCTAGCCTGGCCCCTTTCCTGCCCATACCATTGGCTCCAACCCAACAGCTGGGTGGCACAAAAGGGGATTCATGTGGGCCAGGCTGGGCGCAAACCCTCCTCCCTCGCTCAGCCTTTCCCGGCCTTGCGCCTCTGTAGCCCTGAGCCGGGGGCTGAAGAAAAGGCCTTGGCAGGCTGCAGAGCTCAACAGGTCTACCCTCCCCCAGAAACAGCCTCCAGGGCTCCAAGGCCATGGGCTGGGGTGGGGGTGCTGGGGCTGGGGTGGGTGTTGGCAGAGATGGAGCCAACACTGTTGGAGCTGGAGGGCAGAGAAGCAGAGAGGGCCTTATAGTAACCACTGCCTCAGACTTTAGAACAATATCTAGCCACGAGTCCAGAGTTCTCTCCTCACTGCCCCTCGGCAAGGCAAGTGGATCAGGTCTCTTCACCCCCACCCCACCCCCACCCGTCAGATCCACCGCCCATCTGTACAGCGTGCTGCTGGAAGCTACTCCATCAGCATTTCAACTACTCATGACGGACAGATGAAGACAAGCTAGGAAGAAAGGACTGGTGATCTACGGCCCCCAAATCAGCCCATGAAAACCCCTTGGGTTGTCCGACTCGCGTGTCTTGAACACATTGGCAGAGGGATGTGTTGCTAAGGGAAGGCGCGGTGTTTGGGGGATCGAGGGCCAGCCAGGGCGTGGTAGACCCTTGGTGAAACAGTTGGGTGCACCAGCCGCAGCGATGGGCTCAAGCACTCGGCTGTGGAGACCCTGACAACATTTGGGCCTGTTAAATCTGAGGCCACTGGCCATGAGCTGGAGCCAGCTCACTGGTAGGAAACAACAGCCACTGCACCTGACAGATGGGGAAGCTGAGGCTTGCGAAGGCTGACGGACTTGCCCAGGGTCACAGAGTCCGTCAGGAACAGAGCTGGCCTGGGCCCCAAGGCCTCCCAGCTGCAGCTACGCGAGCAGAGTGTCCCAGGCTGTTGCTGTGCGGGTTCTTTTGCCCTTGACAAGTAGCTTCTCAGACACACGAGCAGAGAGCATTCACCGACGATTCTGCCAGGTCAGCCAGGGTCTGGCATGATTACACTTACGTTTGCACAGGGAGCGACCCGAAGGCTCAGAGAGGCTAAGCAACTTGCCCAAAGTCACTCAGCAAAACATGTAGAACTGCAGGGCTTCTCTGCCCACCATGGGCTTCAGAAAACACTTGGGGGCTCTGAGCTCCCCTAGGTCCCTACCTGGGGGTCCTGCTCACTCATGGGGGAGAGGACCTTGAGGCCCCCAACAGCCTGTTGAGAAAGACCAGTGAATGTCATGGGGGCAGCGTCTTTGCCTCCTGCTCCCCAGCCCTCGGTCCCCAGGGAGGCGGAGAGGGGAGATGGTGGAATAGCCAGGCCCCACGGTAGATGCAGAAGGCACTCCAGCCTGGTCTGGGGGTTCCTGACTGCCAGTGGGTTCAGCCTCTAAGCGCCTGTCCGGGGAAGGGAGCCATGCAGGTGAGGAGTCACTGCTTCTGAGAGGCCAGATCTACTTCCCCCGCTTAGTGGGCAGCATCTTGGGGCCCAGGGCCGGAGTTGGAGCAGTTCTTTGAGAAGAACCAGCACAGACTCCTTCTCGCCGCTCCATGACACCCCTCAGAGTGGCCAGGCCGGACACGCCCCAGCTCAAACAGTGGCATCTCGCTCTATTACGACGGGAGCACCAACCCCCGCCCCACCGTCCCTTGATACCCATCCCCACCACACACTCTCCATCCCATCCCCGAATTTCTAGTCTTCCTTCAAATGTTCTTCCATTGCCACTGCTCTCCCTCTGCCCTCTGACTGTCACCTAAGCCCCCTTTCTCGCCGGCCTCCCCTGCCTCTGTGTCCCTCCTGGGCCTGGGTCACAGATGTCTGGCCGGAGTCATTTGCATCTGACCTCTGGCTGTGTCTCCATCTACTCAGGAGCTCCAAACTCCTTGGTTAGACAAACAATCCAAACTCCCTGCTACTGAGTGGATGCTGACTCACAGCGACCCTGTAGGACAGGGTAGACCTGCCCCTGTGAGTTTATGAGACTGACTCTTTACGGGACTAGAAAGCCTCATCTTTCCCCCCAGGGGGTGGTGGCTGGGTATTTTGAAATGCTGACCTTGTGGCTAAGAGCCTGACTCACAACCACGACGCCATCAAAATTCCTTCCTCCTTGGATGGATCAAAGTTAAAATCCAAACTCGCTGCCATCGAGTTGATGCCGCTCAGGGTGACTCTATGGGACAGGGTAGAACTGCCCCTGTGGGTTTCCAAGACTAACTCTTATGAGTATAGAAAGGCCATCTTTCTCCTGGGGAGCGGCTTGTGGTTTCAAACAGCTGCCCTTGCGTTTAGCAGCCCACTGAAAGAACACTATGCCATCAGAGCTTCTGGCCTTTGGGGAGACAGGCCTTGACAAATGGAATCCACTTCCTCTGAATCGCAGGACTCCCTGGCAGGTGCACTCGGTAGTTACCCAAAGGTGGGAGAGTCAAGCCCACCCCATGGTGCCTTGGAAGAAAAGTCTGGTGATCCGCTTCCCAAAGACCCGCCATTGGAGACCCTAAGGAGCGCAGGCCTACTGGTGCGCATGGGAGCAGGCACAGGGTCCACCAGGAGCCAGCCACTGGTCCCCAGCCCTGGGTCAGCAGAACACCCATGGTAGAGGGGCTTCGGGCGCACTTCAAGCCCACCCTCGGGGACAGACGGGGAGGCTGCAGCCCAGCGAGAAAGAGACTGGTTAGTGCAGGGTGGCCAGCTGGCACTGGGGTTTCTGGCTGACCTGTGCTCGACCCCAATGCCAAACGCCCCATTGAGGAGACAGGGAAAATCCGTATTGACAGAAACATCTTTCCTCCACGAAGGGGTGGCCCCCAACTCATTCCTGGGTGAGACCCTTCCCCCCTCCCCCTCTACAGGAAGGAGTGGCTCCCAACATCAAGGTCCCAGTCCAGTGTGTCCTCCTTGTCAGAGGTCACCAGGACCCTGCCCTTCCTTTCCCAGGAGGAGAAACTGAGCCCCGAGAGGATGCAGCTTGTCCAGGTTCACACAGCTTGCCCAGGTTTGCCCAGACCCAGACTTGGCCCCCAGGCTCATGGACAGAAGACCTGACTACCGGCTTACCTGCTCCCCACATTTTCCCGGGTGGCCCCCATGCTTGTGTCTGGCCCACTCTCTTGTGGGACCTCTCTGCTGTCCGGCATACTGGGGTCCCTGGGGAGGGTGCTGCGTCCAGCTCCAGAACTTTGTGGCATCTGCGTGGGCATCCACCGCAGAGAGCTCCTTCTCTTGCCTGGAAGCGGAGAGGTTGGCCTTGAGTGGGCCGTGGGGGCGGGCAGAGGCCGGGTGGGGGTGGGGGAGGCGGCAACTGGAGTAGTCCAAAGAAGCCTGTTTCCTCTCTATATTTAGAAGCTCAAAGCCCTCCCCCTCCATGGTGAAGGAGCTCAGAATGAAACCTTTCTTTTCTTGCACGGTTTTGTTGCTCTCAAGATGAGCAGAATTTCAATGAAGCCAGGGTTCTTTTTGATGCAAATCTGCTCCTCTTCTCTCAGGCACCCTGGCTAACAGCCCCTAGACAACCCCCTGGTGACTGGAAAGGGCCACTTTAGAACCCAGGGGCGCTCAGCACAAATCACGCTAACCAGACTGCCCCTTACCTTGTCTCCGGAACAGCTCCGGAGTACCACCTGTTCAACGCACCCCCACCCCCAACTCCCTCAAGTCCTGCCCTGTAGGCTGGAGAGCCGAGGTGGGTACTACCACTCAGGGTGCTCCTCTGGAGGAGGGCAAGAGGTTGTTCTCAACACCCAGGGAGCATTCGCACCAAGTCAAGCCAGAAAGGGCGAGACAGGACTCAGGCCTTTGGCGGTTTCCTGGTGGTATTGACAGCAGGACCCCAGTCACTCCCAGGCTTTGGGAGGCAGGCAGGGGGCTCTGCTCCTCCAGCTCTTGGCCTCCCCAGTCCTGGTGAACACACTTATCCACAGTGGCTGCGCGACCGGTCGGAACCGACTCATCGACATTTGGTTTCGGGCTCTGGCACACGGTCGTCCTGGGCTGACGTAAGCACAGATGGGGCTGTTCAGCTGCAGGAGGGAAGGGTATTCAGGGTGGGATTTGAGGCACCCACCACCAGATGTGGGAGATCTGGGTAGGGCAGGGGAAGCAAGGGGCTTTTCCTGAGTACCAGAAATTTCCCCTCTAGACTAGACAAGGAGGCTTTAGTAAGGAGTCCTTGGATAGCCCCCCGCCCCTCAAAAGAGGAGTGGGCTCAATGGGAGCACAGTCATGCGGTCCAAGGTGTGGGGTAGCAAGTGGTTGAGACAGAGCAGGGCTGTGCAACCAACGAATTCCAGGCATGGCCACACCCCGGGGCTCTGCCTCCCCACTGCTATTGAAGCAACATCAGACAGGAGACCTGGAGAAGCCCCCTACGCCAGTGGTTCTAACAACCCTTTCACAGGGGTTGGGTAATACATCCTGCATATCAGATATTTACATAACGATTCATAACAGTAGCAAACTTAGTTATGAAGCAACAACTAACATAATTTTGTGGTTGGGAGTCACCACAACATGAAGAACTGTATTAAAGGGTCGTACCTGGCATCAGGAAGGTTGAGAACCACTACCCTGCACCCTTTTCTGTGACCTTGGACAAGGCCCCTGCCTCTTTCTGGCCCTCACTGTAACTGTTTGGCTCCTGAGTGGTGGCTTGGCAGCCGGCCAAGGTGGCCACTAATTCCAACTGGACATGAGACCGCGATGGGGAGAACTATGCCCAGGGGATGATTGGCTGTGTCCAGGGAGACGTCACTGTGAGTGCTGAATTGGTGCACACACACACCCCACCGCCCCGGCCCAGGAGAAATGGACCGGAAAGGGAAAATGCTGAATTCTTGAGTTTTTAAACTTTTGAGTTCAAAAGCCTTTGCTAAGAGGGGATCCTGGAGCTTCCCTCCTTCCGATAGTTTCCTCCTTCAGATTGTGGTTGCTGGGAGCTGGCAAGGGGATGAGAGCTCAAAGGGGAGCCAGGAGGGACTTGGAGGGGGGCGGGCAGATTTAGATCAGTGTATTGATTTGAGGCAGTGGAGACCAGAGGGGTCCTCCCAGTGGGCCCAGGAAAGTGCGTCCAACACACTTGGGCCCTAAAGTGTCCAGCTCGATGTGACCACAGAGCAGAGATGGCTCCAGGGAGCTGGGGTGAGGGGGCCTGGAAGCTCCACCTCCTCCCTGGAGGCCTGTGGCTGGTCCTCCAGCCTCCAGAGAGCAGACCCAGGTGAGCATGGGTTGGGGGCTTCACGGTCTGCACACAGAGAAAGGGGAGTTGGAAGCCTGGCAACAGAGGCCGATGGGAACTGCCAATCACCTGAGCAGATACCAGGTGGAGGACTGGTCGCACCTGAGGACAGGACAGATGCACCCTCATCTTAACAGAGGCCCGGGATGTGATGACGTTGAGCTGCCCTAAAATGATGTTTTACAACATTTCATAGATCTTCCAGTGAATAAGAAATTATGATTAAAATGAGTTCCTCCTGCCTGTTTCTTCTTATTTCTTTTACGGTGACTGCCGAAAGTTGAAAATACCTGTCTGGTTCCTATGAGGGGTAGTGGGGGGAGGCTTCCAAAAGTTTGTGAAGAAATAGAATGAAGAGATAGGTCGCAGTTACATGATCCCCTGTCAACTTGTGAAGGGGTAGAATCTAGCCTGTCAATCAGGTCGCAGCTTGATGACCTCAGTTGGAGGCGCCACGGAGATAAACAGCTCCCTGGAGGCCAGATACACTCAAATGCTCTGCTTTGTCTTCCTGCTGGTGGGCCACGTGCAGCTATGCTGATGGAGCCCTGAGGAGCCACACGGAGCCACGTGGAGACCCCTGCCAGTGTTGAGATGCTTCCACCGCCACTGGATCCACAAGGCTTTCCACCCACAGGCCTGTGATTTTCCTGCATTCAGCATCATTACCTGGCTGCGTGAGTCTAAAGAGGATGTTATGGACTAGTATCAACATATGGGGCAATATCAGACTTATGGACTTGATGTGGACTGGGCTGGGATGTTTTCTCAATGTGCAATTGCTCTTTGATGTAAAATTCTCTCACACACATAGATGAGTGTCTCTGGATGTGTTTCGCTGGTCTACCCAGACTAGCTCAAGGTAAATGGAATTCCCATGAACTTTTCAAAGCCCCCTCACATCTGCTTGGTTTGTTCTCGTTAGGGTGGTTTGGGTGAAGACTTCTGGAGCAGATTGGCTTCCCTTGGACAATCCACGCACATTCTGGCTTGGGTGTTAATGGCAGTCCCTGGGATGTGACTACACTAGTCCTCCTCTGCCCCACGCTCCCCATTTCCAGTTTGCAGATTCCTTCTTTCCCATCCCTTCCTGCCTCCCGGGCTTTCCTTGGGGCAAACACTGCCCTTTAGGTCACCTGTCACGGATTGTTCTAATGATGGGTCCACTCTGATGTTAGTTATTCTTCATCCTCCAGATCCATCTAAGAGCCCTGGTGGTGTAGTGGGTTATGCATTGGGCTGTTGACCTCAAGGTTGGTGTTTCAAACCCACTAGCCACCCCTGGGAGAAAGATGAGGCTTTCTAGTCCCACGAAGATTGACAACCTTGGACTGGATCGGCTCTGGTTTCCCAAATTTTCTGTATTTTTGGTTTGTATTGTTTTTTTGTTCAAAGCAGAGTGTACCTCAGAGGTGTTATGTCAATGGAAGGCACCCTCTTGAAGCTGTGTTGTGTACTTTCCCTTTTTCGGTATAGGAAACCCAGGATTGATGAAACTATAGGGACAGCAGGTTGAATAAGGGGGTCAGGGGTTGGGGGGTATGGGGAGGGGGTAAAAGGGAGACGATGTCAAAGAGTCCATGTGCAAAAAGAATGTTTGGAAACGGATTGTGTTAGCAATTGTACAATTCTACTTGACGTGATTGAAATATGGAATATAATAGATGTATTAAATCCACACACACACCCCCCCCAAAAAGAGAGATTTACGACCTTGGAAATCTACAGGGGCAGCTCTACTCTGCTGCTAGGGTTGCTGTGAGCGGGATCCAACCTGACGGCAGTGACTTGACTTCATAGACCTGCCTGTTGTTGGGCTGAAAATTGAGTCACGGGGGTGAGGTCAGTCCCAGACGGGGTGCCGACGGGGCCAGAGTCTCAGGAGGTCCACCTGTCTCTGCCAGACCAGTAAGAGCGGACCGAATTTTGAATGGGCAAATAGAAGCCCGGGTTGCTTATTCTCGGTGTACTTCCACGTTCCCGCCGCACCTTCCCCATCTGGCCATGTGTGCTGGAGCGTCCACCGGGGCGGGCATCACCCAGTTCCTGGGTCTCCGGGCTCTGGCTGAGTTAGGCAATGGGAGCCCCCTACGGGTTGGGGCTCAGAGGCTGCACAGGAAGGAAGAGCTGGGATCTCCTCCCTCCCTCCCTCCCTCCCTTCCTCCCTCTCGCCCTCATCCCCAGCTGCTGCATTTTGGCAACAGTTGTGTCCTTGTCCTTCTCCCAGCTGAAATTCCAGAGGCTCCAACAGAGGGCAAGACCTTTCCTCTTTCAGCCCAGGGCTGTCTGACTCCTGCTGGTGCCTTGCCACCCCCAGCCCCCTAGCCCCCCCTCCTTACCCCTCACCTATCTAACTGTGCCTTCACTGAACTCTTCAACTGCCCCTCAGTTGATGCAGTTTCTGTTTGTTAGGGGGCTGCTGAGTTGGACCCCGAGACCTGGCAACCGCATGCACAGTGGACTGTCACACTGCTTGCCCCGGCACCGGGCCGCGGTTGGTTGCAGATAGGACCTTGGTGATTTGGAGAAACAGACCGTCAGGCCTTTCTTCCTGTTCTGCATCGCACCAACACACAGCAAGCCTCCACAGACGGACAGGGGCAGCCGCACAGGGAATGCATTGCTGGGAATGGAACTGGGGTGATTCTCACCCAGCGGCGAGAACTGCACCCTGGATCCGCCGGAGCCCCAGTGGCAGGTGCAGTAGCTCAAGCATGTGAAAGGTACAAAGGACTGCTTGGTGCATTTTCTTCCTACACCCACCACCGCCACTCCCGAGGCATCCCTGCTCAAAGTTTTTTTTCCTTTCATTTTTCTAGAAATATTCTGGAGACAAGCAAATGATAACCCAATCTGGTACCTCGCTCCTTACGCGCGACCGTGCCCAGTGGAGAACGTGCCGCATGGCTGCATTGAGAGCTGCCCGGTGACTTGCCACAGCAGTGCACTGAAGCCCTGCACTGTGATGCATTAAACCAGTCTCATTCTGCGTGAGGAGCCCCAGGGGCTCTGTGGGTTACCACTGGGGCTGCTAAGTCCAAGGTAAGCAATTGGAATCTACCAGCCACTCCCTGGGAGAAAAAGGAGGCTTTCTACTCTGGCAACCTCAGAAGCCCACAGGGGCCGGTCTCCACTGTCCTGTGGGGCTGCTATGAATCGGAGCTGACTGGGTGGCAGGGGGTTTGGTTGGGTTTGGTCTCCAAGCAGTGCCAACGATGGAGGTGCTTGGCTGCTAACTGAAAGCCGGCAGTTTGAGTCTGCCTGCCGACGTCTCGGACACAAGATCTGGTGATCGACTTCTGAAAAAAGATCAGTTGATGAAAACCTGGGGGAGCCCAGCCCAACGCTGCCTTCCATGGGGTCGCCCTGACCTTCTGCTGTGGTTGCTGACGGCCACTAGGGGTCTCCATCTTCGGTTGTTCCTGATCACGCTCCCAGGGATTGCCCCGGACCGCAAAGTTGGCCCCGGGGCTGCCTCCAAAAACCAAACTCACAGCCATCGATCCATGCTGACTCACAGGGACCCTGTAAGACCGGGGAGAACTGCCCGCTGAGTTTGTGACTGTAACTGTTTATGGAGTAGAAAGCCCTGACTTTCTTCCGCGGAGCGGCTGATGGTTGCCAACTGCTGGCCTGGAGGTCGCAGCCCAGCGCATACCCAGATCCCTCCCATTGGGACACATGAAATAGGCTGCCATCTGGGCCGAGTGCTGTCCAAAGGGTGATTTCACAGAGTTACGGAAAAGAAAGTTGCAGTTTGGTGCCCACCCCTTGTGTGTTGATAAGGGGAAGTTTCTCTCTGCCCTGCTGATGCAAGAATTAAGTGCTTGGCTACTAACCAAAAAGCTGGCAGTTCGAACCCTCCTAGTGACTCTGTGGGAGCTGGCCCTATCTGTTTGTATAAAGACGACAGCCCACAAGACCTGATGGGGCACTTGTAGGCTGTCACATGGGGTTGCTATGAGTCAGCACTGAGTCAGCTGTACCTAGCAACAACATTCGTAAGTTCCCAGACTTGCTTCTCTGCGCTCCTCGCTCCTTGGCTCTGGCCGCTTGCGGGACAGGGTGGGCTGAAGAGGGACTGATGGTTGGGAATAAGGTATCTCCAGATTGACAAGGTAGACATTGGTCAATGGACACATTCTCCAGAGGCGGCAGTCTGATGGATGGTGCAGGGTGGGTCTTTCTTGGAATGTGCCCTCCCCCCCCTCCTGAAGCAGCCTGTATCTGAGACAGGGAATAGTTTAGGAGCTCCACACACCTCGAATCCTTGCCTGCTTCTTCTGCTGATAGCTGTGTGACCTCGGGCAAGGGACCCCACCTCTCTGGGCCTGAGTGATGCTCAGGATAGGTAGTGATCATTGTTTCCTGGGGTTGCTGGTGAGGTGTGAAAGGTATCAAAGGATACCTGGCAGCAGCCAGGGGGTGGTCCCTGTGCCACTGGGGGATCTTTTGGTCACCGCCAGTCTCTCTGCATATTTCTCTACCTCCTTTGCTCCATCTGTGC
Organism: Echinops telfairi; assembly: GCF_000313985.2. Lineage (NCBI taxonomy): Eukaryota > Metazoa > Chordata > Mammalia > Afrosoricida > Tenrecidae > Echinops > Echinops telfairi. The sequence continues at coordinate 31,884,196 of NW_022111379.1, forward strand.
CCTGGGGACCACGTTCCCTCCCCTGGTCCACACTGCTACAAAAAAAACCAAACTGCTGACTTAGAAAACATTGTTGCAAACGTGTGGGTGGAGAGAAGGCAGGAGAAAGGAGGTGGATGGGAACAGGATGGGAGGAAGACCGAGAGGGGAGGGGAAGGGTGAGGAGTGCTCGAGGCGGGAGGGGACGGGGCTGGGCCACCATAGGCAGAGTGTGCTGCCTGTGGAGCCCCACCCTCCTTCAGTGGGGACACTGGGTCTTCGTATCCTGGACTCGGGTGAGTTCTCCTGAACAGAGGTGGGGTCTTGGACTTCCTCTGCAGGGATAAGGCCGTGAAGGGCCTGTAACCACCAAAGGCTGACAACACATCACTCTTCTTCCAGAACCTTCCAAAGGCGCCGCCTCTCTGAATAAAAACTGAGTTGTGACCAAAACAAGAACCAAACGGGTTGCCCTGGAGTCAATTCTGACTACAGTGACCCTAGGGGACAGGGTGGGGCTGTCCTCAGGAATAGAACTGTTCCAAGACTGTGAGTCTTCACAGATACAAATTGCCACATGGATCTCCCTTGGAGCAGCTGGTGGGCTCGAACTACTGACCTTTCGGTAAGCAGCCAACTAAGCCCAGTCACCCACCTCCACGGGCTCTGTGGCCTCAGACCTTCACGCTCCCATCTCCAATCACACCGCCTCCTTGCTGTTCTGTAAATTCCAACGCGCTTGTGGCCCCAAAGTGGCGGGCTCTGGAGCAGCGAACCACGGATGAGGATAGGGGGAATCTGGCAGTTATGTAATCTGGTGTCAATGATAAATAGAGTGAAGGGGTGGAGTCTATCCTGTCAATCAGGTCTCAGCCTGTGAGACCTCCTTGTAGGTGTGGCCTTCTCATGAGGCTTCTGGGAACTTCCCCTCTTCCTCCCTGGGGGCAGGACACACTCTGGCTTCAACAGCCTCTTCCTGTTGACAAGCCACATGGAGCCGCACTGATGGCAGCGAGTCCTGGAGATGCGTCCACTGCCCTTGGATCCACAGGACTTTACACCCACTGGCCTGTGATCTTCCTGCATTTGGCATCATTGCATGTGCTGTGTGAGTCTTAAGAGGAATTTATGGGTTAGTATCAGGCATGTGGCCTAATTTCAGACTAATGAACTTGACCTGGACTGGGCTGCGACGTTTCCTCAATATACAATTGCTCTTTGATATTAAATTCTCTCTTATACACATAGGAGTGTCTCTGGATTTCTCTAGTCAACCCGGATGAACACAGAGGACATGTGTGTGCATTTCAGCATCAACAATTCTGGACTCTTTTCTTGATGACCATGTACTTGTCCTACTTGGGGATAACTGCTTGTAACTTTTTCATCCAGAGCTTGGGAGGTTGATGATTCACAGTCCTGTTCCATGGGCTTCTGCTGACCCCTGCTGGCCGCAGGGACTTCTGTCAGCTAGGGTTTCCCAAGAACCACCTGAGTTGGCGCTCCACCACCTCCTCACCTAGAAATATCCTCCCTTGGTTTCCACCCGCAAGTCTATTGCGTCAGCCATGCCAACGTGCTCCGGACATGGGGTCCCCAAGACCCACTGCAAGACCAGCGCTTGGTGTCCCTGAGGGTGTGGGTCCATTTGATACTGACCAGGTGGGATTCGAATCCTAGGATCAGAGCCGAGTTTCCTCCAACCTAAATAGAACCCAGAGATTTCTGGGGTACAAATTCCTGTCCCGGGGTCTCAGGTGCGCAGAGATTTCAGCAGGCATCATAGCGCTGTCCTGTGAGCAGAGACAGAAGGTGGGTGCCTGGAGGACATGG
>NW_022111379.1:31886441-31888719 GCF_000313985.2 Echinops telfairi
ACTTATGTGCACAATTATCTTGCCCAGTCATTCTGACCTGCAAAACTCAGTGGAAAGAGAACTAAAATGGCTGTAAGGGAAAATGGAGTTAGATAGGGATAAAAGAAATTTAAGTCTAACAACATATACTGTAACACTCTGTAAAAGGAGCGCTCGCTCCGTCTGCTTGCAAGGGACAGAGACTAACTGAAACCAGCTTAGGCCTGAAGGACAACAGCGAAACATGCCGACACAGGACAGGATTGGCAACTGAGTGGGGGAGGGGAGGGTGCCCGCTGGGCCTCGTCCCTCCTGTGGAGACACAGAGGCGGGAAGGAGACCCAGTGAGTGTCCCTCCCTTTCTCCTCTAGCAGAATGGCCTTCCAAGCAGCCCCGGGCCTACCCCGATGGATGCCATTCAGGATGTAACAGAAGCATGGTTTCTGGTGAAGGGGTGGGGGCTGACGATGCATTCACTCCCTGGGTGGGGTCAACAGTTAACCAAACTGAACTTGAATCCAACACGGTGCCTCAGAAGAAAGGCTAGGCAGCCTGCTTTGTCAAGATCAGTGATGGAAAACCCTGGGGAGCATGGTTCTCTTCTGCCGCACGCACAAGGCAGCCCTCGGGCAGAGTCCACAGCAACGGGTGGGCCTTGTATTCATGTCCCTTCCTTTCTCTTTCACCCCTGAGCCCTGGGAGTGTGCCCCCAACCAAAGTTGGAGGGCGTGAGCTCTGTTAGGGGCCCTGTGGTCCAGGGAACTTGGCTTGAGATCCACATTTGTGAGCTTTGGGATCTTGGATATGTTACAGATCTTCATCTAGAAAATATGTTTTATTTGACAACAGTGTACTGAGCTAAATCCCTGGCAAGCCGAGAGCAGGCCATGCGTGCTCACCGAGTTTTTGCTGTGGTTGCTATTTCTCCGTGGCCTGGGCAAGCTGGGATAAGACTGGACCGAGGCACATCATCCAGAGAAGCAGCGGAGCTGGGTCACTTTCCCCAGGCCTCTTGTCAGAGTCAGTCTTGGGAGTGAGCATGCTGGATGCAGGCTGCACCTCCCTTGGGCTCCCCAAAGTCTCAGAGGGTGGGTGAACTGAGGTTGAGTTAGGAGCATGAGATAAGGTCCAGCACTGTCGCTGGACCTTCACCTAGTTCCACCAGAATCCTAGTTTCCTCATCTGTAAAATAACAACATTTCCATTCGTGTCTGCCTCTCAGGGTTGCAGTGAAGCAGGACCAAGGAGGCTTTAATAGTCCGATTCTCTGTAGGCTGGGTGAAAGACAGCCTCCGTGGCCCAAGACCAGAAGAACTAGATGGTACCCAACCACCACTGTTGGCTGTTCTGAAGGGGACCACATTGGAAGGGGTGGGTCAGAGTGGGAGATAAATGGGCAATAGAACTCAAAACCATGAAATCGACAAACTCAGTGGTCAGATAGAGGCAGATGGGACCCCCAAGACTCTGGCCCCTCTTCACCCTTCAGGTCTGGAACTAAACTCACCCCCCTTCCCCGCTCCATTTTCAGTCCAACAATAGACAGTTCTATAAAGGGAGCAATCGCACTAGGGAGAAGAAGACACTTTAGAATAATCAACCGCCAAGGATGGGAAAAAGGGCAGCATTTTGATCCCAAGGGATCAAAGGATCAGAGTTCAAAGGGCTCAGAGAGGAGGAGAAATGGAAACTGGAAGCACAGGGGGAAGCGGGACAAGGATGTCTCACTGTGGGGATGGGGTTTCAGGACAGGAAACAAAATGTGTATGAGCTGTGGAATGGAAAGTGGATTGCTTCTGTAAACCTTTGCCCAATTCACAGTAAAAAGTTACAAAGAAAGAAAAATAGAAAGGCAACCCAGTGAGCCCGCCCGGGCTGCGCATCTCCAACCTCTGACTCTAGTTGACTGCTGGGACACGGGTGCCCAGAGCAGGTAAAGCAAGGAAAGGACTTGTGACATTACACAGGGATCAAAGGATGGGACACAAAGTCCCCCCCTCCCCAGGAGTCCCTTCCTCTAGCAACAGCCCCCAGTGTTGGCAAGGCAGTGTCCACTGTGAGTCTGGGGACCTGTCCAACATCTGCCTGTGGCCTTCCCGGGGGAGGAGGCTGGCGATTGAGAGCTATGGGAAACCAAGCCAAGTTCCAGCATGCCTGGCAAGTAGCCCAGGTAGCCAGGAGATGAGGCAAAAAGCAGGCTGAAGCAGGTCAGCTCTGCTCACCAGAAGGGAGGCAGGTGGGGGACGGAACACCCAAGCATGGAGAATGCTATCTCTTCCGGTCCTGGGCCCTGCTTAGT
>NW_022111379.1:31888936-31890925 GCF_000313985.2 Echinops telfairi
GGTGCTGGTCTTCCAAAACAAGGGCGGACAGGCAGGGAGGAGACACGGGTTCTGACAAGTCCCTGAGCCGAGTCTGGCATCCTCGCCCAAGGTTTCCAGTCCTTGGGATGGACCTGTGGGGAGGCAGCATTACACCCCCATAGTAGGGATGGAGATACTCGGAGCAGGCTGGGCTAGGCCCGGGAGCGCCTAACAAGCCAGCTGCAGGCAGCGCTAGGAACTGGGGAGGAGCTTACTTCCCCATCCAGGCCTCCCCAGGCTGGGGGCCAGGCCTCCAAGGACTCTATGGCCCTGGGGTGCTGACAGTGTGGGCTACATTCTGAAACGATAGCAGGTGGAAAGGGTGCTCCCTGAGAGCCCAAGTGGACCCTGGGAGTCAGGAGGTGGTGTGTGGTGGTGTAGAGGTTAAGGTGGTAATGGTGGTGGTGTGAGGTGCTGGTGTGCTGGTGGTGGTGGAGGTGAAGGCAGAGGTAGTGGTGGTGGTAGTGGAGGTGCTGGTGGTGGTGGAGGTAGAGATTGTGGTGTGTGTGGTGCTGGTGGAGGTGGAGGTCGTGGAAGTGGTGGTGGTGGTACCTGCCCTGCTCTCTCACCAGGAATCCTGTGAAACCCATAGCCAGAGCATAGTTAGTTGAATGAACAAGCCCCTCTGTTCTATAAACGTACCCGAGACCATCAAGTACTATTTTGACTTCTTCTTCTTTGCCCAAACAGGAATCCAATCATCCACTTCAGCAGTTCCATTCTTGATGGGAAGGGCCCCAACAATTAAGTGCTTGGCTGCTCACCCAAGGCTGGCAGTTCAAACCCAGTCAGCAGTTCTTCAGTGAGAGTTGTTCCCATGTTGGCTGTGGCCTAGAACGCCCACTGGGACAGTTCTGATCTGTGACCTGGGGTCACTATGGGTCCAAATATGGATGAGTACCTGTGATGGTGTGTGGGGCTTAGGAGGGGAGGCCTCTCTCATCTGGGGGGAGGGTCTGAGGAGGCCTCTCTCATCTGGGGGTTCAGAAAGAGGGCATTCTCCTTTAAGGGGACTGGGTGAGCCCTCTCATCTAGGGGGGTCAGGGAGAAGTCACTCTCATCTGCATGGCAAGGGGAGACCTCGCTCACCTGGGCACGCAGGAATATCCAGTGGGACGTTGAAGAAGGAACTCTTTTCAGAGGCCAGGAGATTCCCGTAGCACAGCACAGGAGGTAGAGAGTGACCCAGGCCCAGGGTGAGAATGAGCCCAGCCGGAGGGAAATGCCATTTCAGTTAGGGCCCTGAACGCTGGTGGAAATGCTCGCCCACAGACGCCCACATCCCCAAATGCCCAATCTGTGACTCTGTTAACTTACACAGCAAAAGGGAGTCCGCAGGTGGATGGGGCGATGATCCCGGATTACCCAGGTGGACCCTGTGTCATCATCGCAAGCAGGGCAGGAGGGCGAGAGAGGCGGCGGGACAGCAGAAGCCGGGAGAGATTTGATGAGTCCATGCTGCCGGTTCTGCGCATGGGGGCGGTGGTCACAAGCCAAGGGAGGCAAGAGCTTCCCAAAGCTGGGAAAGGTAAGGCAACAGGTTGTCCCCTGGAGCCTCCAGAAGTCCCTGCTCCGCTGAGACCTTGGCTTAGCCCGAGACCACGTGAGGGCGCTGACCTCTAGACCGGTTAAGACGGCGTTTCTCCTTTGAAGGCATTCAGTGTGGCCCCTCGTGACAGCAGCAAAATGCAGCGGACGCCGCGTTCCAGCCTGAGCGTGATGGGGCAGCTGGGGCTTAAGCAGCACTAAGTGGTGTTTTAGAACCCAAACTGAACCTAGAGCCGTGGAGACTCACAGAGACCCTCTAGAGCAGTGGTTCTCAACCTTCTAATGCCGCGACCCTTTCATACAGTTCCTCATGTTGTGGTGACCCCCAACTATAACATTATTTTCGTTGCTATTTCATAACTAATTTTACTCCTGTTATGAATCGTCATGTAAATACCTGATATGCAGGATGTATCTTTT
>NW_022111379.1:31894870-31896675 GCF_000313985.2 Echinops telfairi
AAGGGGTCTTTTGGAATGCTGTTGTGGGGAAACAGCAGCGCCCCCACATGGAATTAGAAATTGAAGAGAAAAAGTTTTTTAAAAGCTCTGGATATGAAGTCATTGCTTTGGGGCATTCAAAAGGGCCCGAGACCCTCCCATTAACTTCCCCCAAATCCAGCTTGGAAGGAATGAGTGAAGTTAACCAAGAGAGACTGTTTCAAGATTGTAAAATCATACAGTGTGAGAAGCCTGGAAGGCAAACGGCTTAATTGAGCCTATAACCTTATTGGTAAACTTGGAGAAAAAATGTCTGTTTGGTAAGTTCCTTCAAGAACAGCTGAACAAATTTATTAAGATTTTTTTCAATCTTTCAAAGTATGGTAAGAAGTTCTCCCAGTTAGTCAGCTTTCTTAATTCTCTGACAGCCAAGAGCCAAAATTTACATTTTAGCTCTCCAAATTCTCTGAGAACTGGCAGTCTAAATTTACATAACAATGATGGCTATCTAACTAGTAGTTTTCATGGTTCAAGACCAAGCAAGGTAACTGAGACTGCTAGCAGTGCTTTAATATCTGCATCGTTAAAACAGAAGGGGGAGAAGAGGAATCTTATGTATGATGAATTTCATTTGGTCAATTTAACCCAAAAATTTCTCTCCTTACTAAAAGCTTGTAATAAAATTAGGCAAGATAAACACATTTTCAATTCTACAGAGAAAGCTAATCCTAAGAAGTCCCAAGAAGATGGAAATCACGTTTGGGATCCAGGTCCACTCACCTGGAAAAGGGCTATGCATTTATATTTTTGCAGAATAAAGCTGATGGACTCCCTTTAGAAGGACGCAGCCACGTTTGGAGAAATATGGACAAGGAAGAGATGGAGAAGCCACCCAATCTTAATCATAATTCCCTTTGCAGGTTAATGACACCCCGAAGAGAGGGGCTATTTGTTTATATTTTCACAGGCAAAGGAGATAGGTGAATTTCTCTACAGCCAGCAAGGCCCAGAAGAAAGGAGGGATGCCCATGCTGTGACGTGACCCTGTCCTGTTATTGAAGTTATCCAAAACATCGAGAAGACCTCGCAGATTCCTGAGAATGGCGATCACTGACTACTGAGACTTCCATTGCGGATCCCGTCTAAGAGAAACTCTGAGACTCTATCAAAGCTGAACATTTTATACAACAGTGACTGGACTATTACTACAGACTGTTGCTTTGCTGAAAGATCAAGACTTTGGACTTGTTAATGCTGTAATGTGATTGGAATGTAACTGATTTCTGTGTAACTTCCAGAGACCACTCCCTCATTGCTGTGTAACCTATAGTTCAGCCCCTCCCTGTGACGTATGTCTCTACCTGTAATTAGTGGGCTGGCTTGCCCCCAAAAGGTATATAGGTGTGAGTTAGCAATATAGAGCTCTCTGACTCTGACTCCCCCTGATCTCTCCTTGCTGCTGACTTCCTGGTCACTCCCCTCTCTTCCCCCTCTCCCTTGTTCCCTTGCCCTCCTTCCCTTTCCCCTCCCTCTACGTGGACTACCAAGCGGGGCTGAGGTGAGCAATGCTACCATGTAATGTGTCTGACTCCATTTATTTCTATCTATCTCTTTTATCTCTCATGCTCTCTACAACTTTACTATTTACTTACTATCGCTGTACAATTGCGCCTACCGAACCCGTAGTGATTGTGTTAGGAGCTGGTTTCTTCTGGCACTTCACCCACTTTTCTGTTGTCCGTCCCCCAAGGAGGAGGTCACATGTAGATCCTTGTAATCAGTTTCCCCTTTCCAACTCACCCTCCCTCTACGCTCCCAGTATCGCC
>NW_022111379.1:31898177-31900194 GCF_000313985.2 Echinops telfairi
TGGCTGCAGGATGTATTTTCATTGTTACAAACTGAACATAATTAAAGTATAGTGGTTAATCACAAAACAATGTCATTACATATTGTGAAATATTTCTAATGACAAATAAATGAAATTTTGTCTTGAAGCATGGTGTAGCATGGGTAACGGTCTTCATACCGATGGTCTTAGGCGACCCCTGTAAAAGGGTCTTTGGACCCCCAAAGGAGTCACGACCCACAGGTTGGGAACTGCTATTCTATAGGGTTTCTGAGGCTCTATGTCTTTATAGGAGTGGGAAGCCTTATCTTTCTCTCCTAGACGCTAAAGCTTAACCCACATTGCCACCAGAGCTCCATGGTAATTTTGAAAGTGGGATTCAACCCCCCAGGTCTTTATTGAGCACCTTCTATTGTTGGGCCCCATGCTAGGCCATCAGGAGATAGTGGCCAGAGAGAGAGATGCAGTGGCTACCCGGGGTGGCATTTCTGAGTCACTCCCTCCCACTGCCTTCTTGAGTTAGAGCCAGTGCAGGATGAGCAGGTGATCACTAAGGGGCAGCCTGGAGGCTCCCAGCCTCTGCTGCAGGGTCTGGTTTTAACTACAAAAGGATTTACCTGAAAGCCTCTGAGGCAGACACTTGTCAGCAGCTGTGTCCAGGCCAGCCCTGGAGGCAACAGGCGATGGCAGGTTTGTGCCCCCTGCCCTTTCCCAAGAGGGAAGCCAGAGGGCCTCCTGGGAGATTCCCAAACCACCAAGGCAAATTCTCCACAGACAGTGGGGGAGAGGAAAGTGCACTATTGTGGTGGGGTGGGGTGGGGTGGGGTAGGGGTTGCATAAGGAGGGCCAATGCAGGGCCACCCTCAACCACCAGCTCCCACATCTCGAGGAAATGCGAACATGTGTGCCCCTGAAGACATGGATTAGGTGTTCAGAGCAGCACTATAAACACACACACACACACACACACACACAACCAGTTGGCCCTGACTTATGGCAACCCCACGTGTGCCAGAGAGAACTGTGCTCCTTTTACAGGAGCTTTGCAGTGATTGATTTCTTTCGGTGGTAGATTACCAGGCCTCTCTTCCAAGGCAACTCCCTCTGGAATTGAACTGCCAACCTTTCGATTAGTTGCTGAGCTCATTAGCCCTTTGCAGTGCCTCAAACTTGGAACCCAAATGGTCATTGATAGTAGAATGCAGGGCTGAAGTGTGCTGGATTCACACAATGGAACACCAACGGCAATGAAAACAAACACATTGTCACCTCTCAACACTGATAATCTTCAAAAAGTTAACTTTGAGCCAAAGGAGCCAGACTTTGGAGAACCGCTATACCATGACTCCATTCATGTGATGTTCGCACAGCAGCAAAACTCATCTGTGGTGTTAGGAGTCAGGATCGGGGTTACCCTGGGGCATGCACAGATGAAGGCTATGGGTGGGGGGCGGGGGGGGGGGCTTCCAGGAGTCTGGGATGTTCTGATTCTAATTCTGGACAGTGAAAGAGAAAGGGTCGCTTGGGATCACTCACTGGGCTGTACCTTTCTGTACTGGGCAAAGGAGGCTCGTGAGTGATTGCTGTTTGCAGGGGGGAAACCAGACCCAAAGCATGCACTTCTAGTTATGCAAAAATGCGGTATTTAAGACAGGAAAGGGCAAGTGTATGGAGAACATGGTTTATTAGTCGCTACCAGGGCGGGAGGAAAGGGAAGTGGGAGGGTTCCTGGCGACAGAAACATTGGACTAAGGGTAGGTTTGCACCGCTGGTCCTTGTCATCGCTGCCAGCCAGCTGCCACCTGAATAAAGTGGAATGCATAAAAGTTATTAGATAGTTTTACGTACAAAGAGAAAAGAAGAATCCCTGCTAAGATTATTTATCAACAGCCCCAAATCTCTTGGTCTCTGGTTCTTCTCTTGGAGGTGTAGGTCATGGTTTCCCGGAGTTGAACTGATAACAAGTGTGAGGCGTCTCTGGCCCCTCCTGGTTCTTCGAGTAGCACCCGCGGCCGTAAAAGCTTCCAACAGCCGCTCA
>NW_022111379.1:31902091-31910197 GCF_000313985.2 Echinops telfairi
AGGATTTCAGCACTTCCTCTTTGTTACGTTCCCCCTGATCCTGCCCTACCAGGTCTCCCACACCCACCTCCCCACCAATTTGGATCGCTTCCAACAACCCTTTCATAGGGGTTGGCCAACACATAACAGTAGCATAATTACAGTCATGAAGTAGCAACGAAATTAATTTTATGGTTGGGGGTCACCACAACATGAGGAACTGTATTAAAGGGTCATGGCATTAGGAGGTTGCAAACCACTGCTGTAGAGCAACAAAACCAGGGAACTTATATATATAGGTTTATACAGTGAAAAGGAATATAACAGCTAATTAGTCCACACAGCAGTACAGAGGGTTCAGTTAAACTCACTTCCACAGAACCGTTAATATACTGGAAGTCCTTCAATTCATGTGGGCTGCCCAATCCAAAGTCAAGGAGGCAGACATCAGAGTCCTCCCTCAGACAAGGCAAGCAGAGTCTGCCCACAGGCAGCAAATAGCAAGGTAGCTCACCAACAGTCAGTAGCTCCAGAATTTAGCGAAGCAGGCCCAGATGGGATATCAAATGCAAGCAATGTAAGGTGACAGGATCCACCAGCCTCAAGCTTGTGACGTACACACCAGCATCATGGTGAAGCAGGTCTCGAAGGAGCCTCAAGCTCTAGCAATAGGATCCACGGGCTGGCTTGGTCCACAGGTGGTGTAGTTCACAGGTTGAGGCAGAGAACTAGCTAAAGCAGTAGCATGCCCAGCGCGTTCTGATCACCAGAGAGCCATTTATCTCTTTGCCCTCCAATCAAACTGCAACCTGATGAATCCCACATGTTCCTATTGGCCTGGCTGGCACAATAAACCTAACTATCACACCCATCCAGGGTTTCATAAGAATTATGGTATGCTCTTTGAAGAACTAGAGATGACTAGTTCTTTTGGGTTATGGCAGGGGAGGATTTTGACATTTTTTGGGGTGGGTACTACTAATAATGGGTATAGGAATGAAGAAAATATTCTAGAATCGATGGCACAACTCTTTTAAACATATTGAAAACATTGAAATTTATGGTAAGTGAATTATGTCAATAAAACTTGGGGAAAGAACTATAAGGATCAAATCATTAAGTTACTCAACAGATTAGGTAAGCATTTTAGGGGCCGTGCACAAATCTCTGATCATGGGGAAGATCCCCTCAGGTTCATCCGTTCACTAAGTGTTCCTGTGGTTACTGTTGAAGCAGTGTAGGGAGGTCGGGAGGTAGAGAGCTGGTGCGTAGGCACTGCATGTGAGCCCCATGTAACACAATTCTACTGGGGCAAAGTGGGATTGCCTGAGTCGGAGCTGACTCAGCAGGAGCTGGTCTGGTGTATAGATTACAGGATTTCTGCAAAAACAAAAAGCCTTCAGGATGCTAATCTGCTATCTCGTGAAAAACAGAAAGACCCTGAGACCCCTGTTGGAACTGGCCGCTTCCTGTTTCCTTGCTGGAGTTGTCCTGCCGGGATCTGGTTGCATTACTAACTGCCCAGTTATTTGACCTTGGCAGAGAGGCAGGTGTGTGGTGCAGTGGGAAGAGCGCGGTGACGGTGTGAGCCCTCGTTCAGTCTGAGCTAGCGTTCAGGCAGGGTTCCCATCTGAGTAGTGTGCACTCAAGCGCGTTATCGAACCCGAGTCTCAGGTTTCTCACGGATCATATGACTGCTGCAAGAGACACGCCACAATCTACTTCCAAAAACAGCCCAAGAAACCCCGGCAGACCCTCCTAGCGTGGAGCTGTCTGTCTCCACCAGGCAGCATTTCTTTCTGAGGAGCCTGGGGTCACCATGAGTTGGGCGGCTCATAGCAGCTAACAACGCTGTTGAGGTGGTGGCCAGAGCCCCAGCGGTGCATTGGTTAATGAAAATCGCCCCCGTTCACACACACATTTGAAAGGACCCATGGGGAATGCTCCCCGTTGCTGCTGGTTATCAGGGAATGTTAACCCCATGACACACTCCTACACATTCACCAGACATTGCTAAAATGACAGTGTCTGATAACATCTAGGTTATTAAGGATATAGAACAACTGTGATAAGAACTGTACGAGCCCCCATTAAAATGATTAAAAACATAATAAAATAAAATAAAACAATCCCACTGGGGGAAAAAAGTCACCAACTATAAAAACAAAAAAACACTCGAAGTGTGGGGTGTAGAAGATCTTACAGCCATTTTGGCTCATTGTCTAGCCGTTTCTAAAGAACTGGTGATGCAAGTGGTTAAGTGTTGGGCTGGTTCCTGAAAGGTTGGTGCTTTGAGTTGAGACAGAGGCACTTTGGAGGTCTCGCAATGTGCTTTCGAAACCAGAGGTGGGAAACCCCTACGTGTAGAGTTCTGTCCCAACGCACAAGGCTGTGGCCCGAGTTGGAACTGACTTGAAGAACGCGGTTTCATAAAGCGACATGCACACTTACTGCACCACGCAGTGTCTGGTCCCAGGGACTTACCCTTGAGAACCGAGTGCACGTGCTCACAAAGACTTGGACAAGCAGCTGTATTCAATTCCAGTGGCCATCCCCAAGGCAAGAGACAAAAGTAGGACACTACCCAGCCATGCAAATCAACTCTCAATACAAGCGAGGGCATGAGTAAGTTACACACATTTTGAGCCAAAGTAGGCAGACCAAAGGAATACATGCTGTATGGACCCATTCAATGGAAAACAGGCGAGATCCATCTGCGGTGATGGAACTGAGAATCATGATAAAAGCCAAAAAAGCCGGGGGGGGGGGGGGGGGGGGGGGGGGGGGGGGGGTTTGGGGGGGGGGGGGGGGGGGGTTGGGGGGGGGGGGGGGGGGGGGGGGGTAGGGGGGAGATTCGAGATCTTCGGGGGAGGATTCGAGATCTTGATGGGTGGTGGCTACATGGGCACACACAAGAGGAAGATGCCTTGGACAACCCCTTCAGCTCTGTGCATTTTACTGTGTGATTTATACTTTAATCACAGACTATGAACATTAAAAAAATAGGCTTCCTTTCCAGCTACAAAGGTCTCTTGCTGATGAATGATCGACTTCCGAGTTTTGGCTCCCGGGTATAAAAGGGGATTATTGTTCTTTCAAAGGGGTGGAGGGGGTCCTGAGACTTGTCTCCTGGTCCTTGCTCATCCCACACACCCTCCTTGGGGCCTCCAGCTGGTGAACATGTGGTGGGCATGCTCTCTGCTATGCAGAAACCTCTCCTTGGCCCTCATTGGGAAAAAAAAAGTTGCTGTTGAACTTGCATTTCCTTGATTAATAGTGAACTTGAACTCCTACCACTGTGGTCATCGGCTTTTCCATTTCTTTGTTGAGAGCCTAACTTTTTATAGTATTATGTCCAGCTTCCCAGAAAGATGGCTCCCCATCCAGCGAGCATGTCTAAAGGATCTTTCTTCGCAGCCTTCTTTCTTCTGGGAGTCTCTCAGGAAGGGGTGTCTGGGGTGCGGTGGGGGGCAGTGTACATTTTCACAATTACAGTTATAACCCATTGCCATCGAGTGGATCCTGACTCAGTAACTCCATAGGACAGAGTAGAAGTGCTCCCAAGGGTTTCTAAGGTGGCAAATCTTTATAAGAGCAGCCAGCCTCACCTTTCTACCTCAGAGTGGCCGATGGGTTTGAATCAGACCTTTCAGATAGCAGCCAAATCTTAACTCCCTGCACCCCCAGGACTCCATAACCCTTTTAGTAAATAGTAAATGGAACTAGCTGTTCCTGGAGACTAGATAAAATCGGCTCAAATTCCCCAAAGTTGGTGGCTTTGTAGGACCCCAAAGTTCTTCCCACAGTTTCTAGGCCCCTCCATGGTCACTGCCTCCGAGAGCCCTCCACCCATACCGCTCTTCCTCCTCTACTTAAAACCCAAACCAAACTCATAGCAGCCCTGTTGGCCAGAGTAGAACTGCCCCACGGGGTTCCACAGGCTGGAAATCTCTATGGGATCAGGACTCCTTCTCCCCACCTCCAATCCCTCAAGAAGATCTGTGAGTGTAGCAAACTGTGCTGAAGATGATGCAAGGGGAGGTGACAGACCGACAACCCCATCTTGTCCAGGTTTCTCTTGGCAGTTCCCACCTCGCCCCGCTCCTCTCTCCTTCCATCCCCCTGCCCTAGAGCATGAGCTATTTGCTCTGGTCTCATGTGAGGCCATTTAACCAGCACGTTGAATGCCCTGCCTTTAGAATCTTAAGCTTCTGTCTAGTCTGCTCATCAAGGCCAACAGTTCAAACCCACTCACCACTCCTCAGGGCGCAATTTTCTTCTGTAAAGATTTACAACCTTGGCAATCTTCAGTCTTGGGTTCACTGGGGCAATTCTACTCTGTCCTGTAGGGTCACTCTGAGGCAGAATCACCTCGATATCAGTGAGGTTTGAGCCTGCTTATCAATATATTCTCCCCAAACATTGTGCCCATTCTCAGAACAATTCAAGGTTACTGATTAAAATGGACTTCTCTGTTGTTACCTCGCCACCATTGCTAACAGAGCTGTGGTGTGTTTGGGTCTGGTCTCCCAGCCTCCACCACACAGTGTGAGGGTGTGAGCAGGTCCTGGAGCCAAGTCAAGCAAGCTGCGTGGAAAATGCCAGTGGGAGGGCTGGGGTTTGGTTCTTCTACTCAGGGACCCATCGAAGGATTTAGAATAGGGTTGTGTCTTGAGTGGAACTTCTGGAAGTTTCCCAATCTGGCTGCCGAATAAGCAGCTGGGATGGAAGGACAGTGATTGGAGCGGACTTCAAGAGGAGGATAATGAGGACTTGTCTTGAGGGCAGAGGATGGGCCTGGGGGACTTTTCTGAGGAATGGCCACAACCACTAGTAATGTAGAAGAAGAAAGGCTAATAACGGGACACGTTAAGGTTTGAACCCAAGCAACTGAGGTTGAACTTGATGTCCCTCTCTTGGTCTGGAACGTTCTTCAAATTTCCAGGAAGTATATTTAACATGGGCCATTAATGCTGAGATAGGATGGCCAAGCTCCGGAAGGATCTGAAGAAATCATTAAATAAGTGCAGTATTAACCAGATAGTCAGGACATCATGAAGGTCAATGTCACAGTGACTGTCCTGGAGAGGAGAGGGAATTGTCAGCTGTGCACTGTACTTGGCTTTTTTTTGTAGTCCCAAACATGATACTTCTGTGACACATGTATGATGCATGGAGTTTTTCTTGCATCAGATGACAACGGCCAATATTTATTTAATGTGGTGTCAAATGCTATCCTAAGGGCTGTCTACACATGCTTTTATTGTCTATTGCAATGCTCCCCTGGTGGGTGCTGGAATGATCCAGGGGTGGGTGCTACAAAAGTAAACACCTACTCTATTCTTGGTGGCATCAGCTCCAGGTGAGGGAGGAATTCTGGGATGCGGTGGCCTCGGGGAGACCAGGCCCAGAGTCACAGAAACATTGCTGAGCGCTGGGGTGCCTGGAAAAGCAAGGTGGCTGGAGTTCTTAGAACTCCCCAAGGCTGGAGTCGGGGGACAGACTGGTCAGGTTTGGGAGGTTAGGCATAGCTAGCCTGAGAGCCCCTTAAGGCCAGGTACGACCTTCATCCAGCTGACATTGCTGGTGCCCAGTGCAGAGCCTGGTACACAGGTGGTACCCACTAGGTGTCTGTCCTGATGGGATCAACAAATGCCCTGCCTTCTGCCAGGCCCATGCTTAGCACTTGATGAGCCTTGTCTCTGTTAATCCTGACACAGACTCCGTGAGGGAGAGGTTTGCTTCTCTCCGCGTTGGACAAAGCAGGCTGACAGAGAGGCCAATTCCCCAGAGTCAGCCCATCAGGGACAGGCGGGACCTCTGCAAGCAGAAGTCCCTCCCAATGCCGAAATAATGGCCTAAAGTGACACGTGCTATCTCCGGGGCGCAGCAAAGTTAAGATCCTCTGCAAAAGAGCCATGGTGGCACAGTGGTAAAGCACTTGACTGCTAACCAAAAGGTCAGTGGTTTGAACCTACCAGCTACTCCAGGGGTGAAAGATGAGGCACTCGGCTCCTCTGACCTTAGGGTGCCTCAGAGCCAGAACCAACTCCCTGATGGCAGGTCGTTTAACTCGGGGAACTTGTGACCTCCCCTGAAACAGGAGCTCCTCCATGCCCCGTCCCTCTGCTGTCCCTTCTGCCCTGTCACCACTCTGGCCCTCCTTGGTTTCCGTTCCTCCCCTTGCGTCTCTCATTCCTCTGGGCGGCTGCTTCCTCTGCATCCACCCTCAGGGCCAGCCTGTCAAGCACCTGGAGGCTCTGGCTCTTCGGAGGCCCTCTCGAGCCTGCATGTCCACTCCAGTCCTCCGCCAGGAGTCCAGTCGCGCCCAGCCTCGGATCTTGCTACTGGTTATTTAATCCTCCCGAATGTGGCTCCTGCTCGGAGGCCTCCAGGGACTTCCACGTCCGTCAGCGGGAGCTCCAGGGTCCGTGCTTCTCTCCTGATTCAGGGTCTCCATCCATCCTGGTGTTCTGCTCTGCTTCCACTCTGCTGCCCTCCACGTGGCTCCCCCTCTCCCTCCCACCTCTGCTCAAGGGAGTTCTCAGTGCCTGGTCTGTGGTCCTTCCCACAACCAGCCGCAGCTTTTCCTCAGAAAACCTGTGCCCGGTGCCAAAGCTACTTCCAGGCACCTAGTGGCACGAAGGGAATCTGGCATTGGGAGTTGGAGATGATGTACTTGTATTAAGCCTGTTAGTACTGCCCCTCTGTTAAGTCTCCTCACTGGGCTCGCACACAAGGACACTTGTGAGGATGGCGCAGGACCGGGTGGTGTTCCATTGTGTTGTCCAGTCACTATGCATCAGAACCTCCTCATTGATAAGAGGTGGTGGACAATAGAGCCAGTGTTTCCCAAATCTCAGCCACGGAAATACCATCCACTTTGCTTTATCCTTTGTTTTGGGTGGAGCTGCATCCTCCCCCAAAGTGTTGTAATCCCTCCTCTCTATGCCTGCGGCCATAACCCCCCTGGGACTGGGTTGCCTTTGTGAGGTAGGATTAGTGCGGGGCACACTCCTTTATGAGATATAAAAACTTAAATTCGAGCTACAAGCAGAGAGGGGGTAAGATGGGGTAGATGTCCCATGTAAATCTCCAACAAACCAAGAGGCAGAAGCTGCAAAGACCAGGCCCTTCTCCCAGAGCCAGCAGAGAGAGGCTTCCCCTGGGGTTGGCACTCTGAATTTGGGCGTCTGGCTCTTTCAACTGCGAGGGAAGGCATTGGTTTGCTAGAGCACCCATTTCTGCGATAGCAGTACCAGAGAGCAGAGGCCTCCTTGGCCGCCTGTGCTGTCACAGACTGATCTGTGAAAGGAAACTGTGTGGCTTACTGCAGCTGGAAGACCAGTGTTGTGTCACATCATAAAAGTAACCATGAAAATAAACATGCAACTGATAAATATGTGTGAAAGAAACCTCAAATCCTATTTGATTCTGGGAAAACATTGTACTAGATTATCAATGGTTTCTTTAGCTTAGACGAGAAAGAGAGAGAGCGAGAGAGCACTTCCACATATTGACACTGCCAGATGCTTAATAAGCACTCTCATTTAATCTTCATATGAGTGTTATGAAGCCGGTATTGTCTGCACTATCCCTATTAAGAGGCTGGGGAAATGTAGGCTCAGAAAGGTTACGTCACCTGCCCACAGTCACACAGAAGTGCCAGTGCTGGACCATGAACTGCTCCTACCGATGTCACTGGAGATGAGTATTGAACCTTGCCAGTTGTGTGACGCTGGGCTGTGGCTCTTGCTTTGGCTGAACACTGGAACCAACCCAAACCCACCGCTGGGAAGTCACTTCCCACTCCTCGCCGCCCCCTATAGGACAGAGTAGAACGGCTCCAATACATTTACACAGCTGCAACTCTTCCAGGAAATGCTGCCTCCTTCTCACGCCCACCCCCAGGAGTAGCTTGTGGGTTTGAACCACTGACCTTTCAGTTAGCAGTCCAACATTTAACCCAGTGTTTGGTGCTCCTTATTGGATTCACCGGGGAGTTTTAAAAATAAAAAATTAATCATCAGAACAAAAAATCTTACCATAGTGAATGAGGGGGGAGTGCGGAATGGAGACCCAAAGCCCATTAGTAGGCCACTGGAGATCCCCTTGCAGAGGGGTCTC
>NW_022111379.1:31910882-31912155 GCF_000313985.2 Echinops telfairi
TTTGGACACAGATTTTTAAAAGCTCCCCAGGGGATCCCTATGACCAGCAGGGTTTGATATGGACTGCTTTAAGAGCCTTCATAGTGATCCCATTTAATCCTGCTCAGAGCTCTTTAAGACAGGCTGGCAGGCTGGTGACAATGGTGATGTCTTATAACAAAGATAAAACGCCTCTTATGGTTAACAAGCTAAGGTCCTCAAAACAACAACAACAACAAAACCTAACATCTGGTGTTTCTGACGCACAGTGAGCCTGTAGGACACAGTGGACCTGCCCTCGTGGGTTTTGGAGACTAACTCTACAGGAGTAGAAAACCTAACTTTTCCACAGTGGAGCAGGAGATGGTTGAACATCTGACTTTGCGGTTAGCAGCCCAACTTGCAACCACTACCCGTCCGAAGGCTCCTCAGCTCAGGTAGAAAATCCCAACTTTCTAACCTCCAGCCCTGATTTCTTGCCTCTGCCCTACAGGGGCACGAATCAGAGGTGCGGGGAGGGGGACACACACCTAAGTTTCCAAGAACAAACAGGAGCAGCTCTGATACTGAAAGTTCTTTCTCACTTAAGCATGTAACAGGGGTGGGGTGACACCTGCAGCAGCACCCAGAAACCAGGCCAAATCGAGTGATGGGCAGTGGCTACTTGCTGACAAGAAGCCTAGCTGGGCCGGGGTGGGGCGCGACCTCCAGTTCTCCGGTGGTGCCTGGTTCTGCTTTCGTGGTCCGCTCTCCTGCGGCCTGCAGGGACCACGGCTGCCCAGGCACTGTCTGGGACAGGGCAGTGTCCTGGGCACCCCGGGCTGGTGCTAACGGACAGCCAGCACCTTGGGTGCGGCCACTCCCGCGATGAGCACAACGGGGGCCGTGGGGCCTGGCCCAACCTGGGCGTTGTCCTACCAGCGGGGAAGCAGGGGCACTGCCCACTGTGAGGGGCGTCACTACGCACCTCTGAGGGACGTCACTGCTGACACCTGGGGGGGCTTCAGGGGTTCCCAGTGGCGGGCAGTGGAGAGGCCACCGTCCACACCCCGCGCCAGTGGAAGTCCACTCTTCGGGGGTCTCCATTCTACCCAGCCTTGAAGATGCCCCGACGGCAGCCGTCGCCGGTACGTCCTGCGGGCACAGGCGCCCGCGGGGGCAAAGGAACCCTGCCCACTCCAAAGGCCTCCAGAAGGCAACCCTCCGAGGCAGCCCGCGGCGCGCAGCCCGGCTGTGACGGCACAGAGGGCGGCCACACCCAGGGGGAGAGGCCGGGTGGGGAGCGCAGGCCGCC
>NW_022111379.1:31913306-31955404 GCF_000313985.2 Echinops telfairi
CCGCCAAGTTGTAGTTTTGCAGGGAGCTACTGGGAGGGCATCATTTTTAAGTCGATATTCCATCCGGATGCATAACCCCAGGAATGAGTTTCTTTTAATGCTGAGCCTGGGCCCCATTAGAGAAGGGCCGTTCATTTTGTGGGCCTCTCCCGGGCTTGATAAAGGTGGTCAGACGTTGGATAAGCACCCCTTCCATCCTCTTTGTAAACAGTGATGGGAAGAAGATCTACAGCCGGGCACATCCTCTTACCTATATGTTTTAGGTTTTCTATGACTAATGGCCCCTGGTTGGCCTTAAGTACCTATAATGGTTAGAAAATGCTTTGAATAATGACCTAAATAAAATCTTTTTGCTTGTTAGAGTGACAAGGATGCTCACGAGCCACCTGGATATGTGACTAGGTTATCACCCTTCACTTCTAGCCTTTTTCTCAGAAACCTTTGGCTGTTTCACATGGGGTTGGGGAGGTGACTCTGTTGTTGATGCTAATTACAATGACGTCTGGACTGTTGCCTTCCAAGCCATAGATCAATCACCAGACTAGCGTTTAGATCCGCTAGTCTCAAAATACCTGTCTATGTTGGTGATTCCGAGCTGGAGACGGCTGCTAAGGAAGGTTGGCTGGGTGGCAGCGATGGTAGAATATTTATATTTAGCCTCCTGTGTGGAGTCCGGCTGTCATACGTTTGAAATGCTTTCCTGTGAGACCATTTGTCTGTCACCACTCGTGTTCTTTCTCATCTATATTTAGGTGGCTTACTGTAGCTTTTAAAGTCACCAGCTTTTTACAGGGTGACTCACAGGCATGCTCCCTAAGCTCATTGTAGTTTGTCACTCAGACTGTCTTTTAAGGTGAGCACGTCTGGGCTTCTCATTTCGCCTCCCAGCAGCTGGGCTGAAGGCAGTGCATGGGCGAGCCTCCTGAACCTGGTTTCAGGTCAAACCTCACAGCCTTTACCAAGAGTTCCTGGCTCGGTGGCTCTGGGCTGACGAGGCTTTTGTCCCCGCACATGAGTCTGACCTGTGCGGCCACATTGTGTGGCCTTCGCCCTATATACACCTGTCCAAGCAGGCGGCTTCTTATGTACTTAGAATTTGTGTCACATAAGTGAGGTGCTGGGTGGTACATGAGGTCCCACAGGTCCCCTGAAGCTTGTAGAGGTTTCGTGATGTGCCTCTGCCCAGAAAGCTAGCTCCTCCTCCCCACGCTTTAGTTGAATTCTCAGTGAAGGTGTCTTCCTAGACTGACCTACTGCCCTAGTCCTCATGCTGCTGTGCCGTCCCTATGGTCATGCTGTTTAGTCTTGGGCAGGCCCGGGCCACGCCCTGTCTGGCCAGGCCATGTAGATGCTAAAATGTGCTTTGGCTGAAAGCATGGATGGAGATGTCCTGAGAGGGGATGCGCTTTGAGAGCACCTGTGTGGCGGAGCCGAGAGAGGCCTGCAGCAGGCACAGGTTGGAAGAGAAGTTGTTCAGAGACTGGGAGGACAATTTATGGAAATTTTTTGCTATTCTCCTGAGAGAGTGCATTCATTCTTCACCAGATAGCTCCTGTTCTGGCCCTCCTTTATGCCGGGGACGCTGTGCTGGCTTTTTTCCTGTCTTGTGTATGTCTGGAGTGTTGTTCTTGCCCACTTTTATCTGTCACCGGTAGAACCTGTTTTTTCCTTCCCTCCTAAGCTTATTTTTCTCCCTCCTACGTTTGTCACTGTATTATTAATGTCGCTTCAAAAATAGATTAAGCTAGCCCTCTCCCTCTTGTTCCAGGACAACTGAGAAGGCCGTTGGGTGTCAGTCTTTGTTTTCTGCCCTGTTGTCCCCTGTTGCTAAGCATTGAGTAGCCCGTGTTTGTCGCCGGACGCTCTGTGGAGCCTGTCCTTGTGTGCAGCGGGCTTTCGGTAAGACACAGGGCTGGCAGGTAAGCCACACAGGCCCTTCCAAGAGCATGAGCCAGGAGTGCATTCTTGGCCATTACCCTACCCAGCTTTTGAAGCGAGTCTGGCCTTTTGGTCAAGTTCACTGTGAACATTTAGTTTGAGGTGGTGGATTTTCCCCTAAATATATAAAAAAGGATTGGGTGGCACTGCAGAACTTTTCAGCCTACTCTTTGTCACTGCCCTGCCTGCCGGATGGTCCCGGGCCTGCTGGAACCCAGACTTTCCCCTCTACCTACTCTTTCCTCACAAGTTCTTTCCCACAGTCTTCAGAGCCACTTCTCAGCTGCAGGATAATCCACTGAGGGTCTGTAGCAGATTCACACCGTCTGCTTTGCTCTCCCCAACCAACAGTGAGAAGCGGGCAAAGAAAGGACTGGGGTAGGCCTTAGAATGCTGGGACCCTAGAGGTGGGCTAGACCCCACAGGAGTTAACTCGGAGCCTAGATGTGGTGCTAGATCTGGCCTCTGATTGTGGATATCACTACCATCCTTTCCATCCGTGATGGAATGCCTGTAAGTTCATGCACCTTGTGAGTATCGGGGGTAGTTGGGGTTTCAGGAAGCGGATATACCTAACCCCGGGCCTACAAACAACAGCTCGGGAAATTTTGGGAAGCAGCCTGACCTTTCTGATCTTCCATTCTGGAACCTAGACTTCTGACATCTCAATTTTCCAATTGCGGAATGGGGGGTAGGGTGGGGGTAGTCGGAGTGGATGATACTTTGCAGAAATTATGTGAGAATTAACATTTCAAAAGCCCTAACTGGCTTATTAGCTACGTCCTAGCTCAGACACCTGTAGAGTCAGAGAAAACCTGTCTCTGTCGTTTGTCTCCGTATTTGTCATTTCTTCATGGCCCTCTGTAGGATTCATGGAGCCAGTGGCAGCATGCTAGGGTATTTATATATCAACTGTACTGCAGGGAGGGTCCAGAGCCTCCCTTCTTCATGGGTATCCCCAGAACTGGAGCCAGTCCTTGAACACAGATGTACTGACCACCTTCACTGCACATGGGCGTCCAGCCATGGACAAAGCTGATGAAATCTCTTGCCCCCATCAGTGTGCTGAGGGCGCCATGAGGGGCAGACAGCAGAGGCAGGAAATGACACGCTCGGCTGGGGGTTGGGCATGTGGGGAGAACTAAGGCAGGGCGAGAGGGAGTTTCTGGGAGTGGGGTTGGAACTTTAAACCAAGATCCAGAGGGAAGCCTCCCTGAGAAGGTAGCATTTGAGCAAAGGCCTGAAAGAAGTGACGGGGAAGCAGTGCAGACCAGAGTGCATGCTGGGGAGCTGAGGAACAGCAGTGAGGATGCTGAAGCTGGCAATGGGGAGCGGGGACATGTAGGAGGAGGCGAAGGCCTGGTGTCAGATTGGTTTGTTGATCAGAATAAGGCCTGGTTTGACTCTGAATGAGAGGAGCCGCCTTGGGGAGTTTGGGAGTTTGGTCATTGGGTGGAGAACACGGAAAGCCAGGGTGGGGTAGGAACTGGGAGACCAGCGAGGAGGCCACTGCGGTGCTCCTTAACCAGGTGGCCTTGCCAGGGCAGGCATGCTAGCTGTGAAAAAGGGTAGATTTGGAGTATTTTAGTGTCTTGATTTTATTTTTAAAACATCTGTACCTATAGAAAAGATGATTCACCAGGAGCAAGTACGTTGCTGTATTTTCTTTATCCATTTCTTTCTTTTTTGAGTTCTATTGACATATAATTCACATCTCATACATTTCAATAATTCAGTCACCTTCATAAGAGTTACACAGCCATTACCACAATCAATTCCGGGACGTTTCTTCTGCCTTGTACTCATTGTTGTTGGCTCCCCGTTACCCACCCCCAAAATGGGACACATCAGGAATTTGGGTGTCACCTGTGTGCGAGGGCCATGCGAATCTTCTTTGTCATCCACTTTCAGTTATGTGCTGGCAGAGGGAGCGCTGTGTCATTGATTTCTACTGTTCTTCCTGTTGGCTCAAGCTTTTGCGAGCAAGTTGCTCACATCTTCATCTTTCAGCCCTCCCTCCTGCCACAGGCGGCCCTTCAGGAACAAGCACGTCCTTGTGCATGGCCAGATGTCTCTGCTCCCTGGTGCTGCTACCACAGGAGTGGATGGCTTTAACAAACAAAAGCACTCGCCGCGGTTCAGCAGGCTGGAAGGCTGAGAGAAGGCTTTTTCTCTTCGAAGTTAGTGAGCCCGGGGTCTTGGGAGATCTCCTTGTGTCTTGGCATCAGCTTTGGACCTAGGAGCTTCTCAGCACAGGGAAGCCGGGTCCTAAGGACACTTTCTGTTCCAGCTTTACTTTCTTGATGGTAGTCAGCTCCCACCTCCTCAGCTTACTTGTGTATCTCTCTTCTATCCCCCCAAAGCTTGACTTCACTCAAAACATAGCCTAGGCCTGTTGTTTGCATCTTGCCTCATGAACATAACTGCTTCTCATCTTGCCCCATTAACATTTTAGAGATGAGGATTTACAGCATCCAGGATCATTGCATCAGATCACAAAATGGAAGGTAACCATAACAAGATGTTTCTGAAAATTTGTGGAAATAGTCCATTCTATTTTAATACCATTTTCCATGAATTTTTTGAAGTCCCTCATATGATACTCAGAATCATGGCCTGGCCAACTAGACACATTTTTTGTGTGGATGTCGGGGTGAGGGTGGGGTGCACACACAATTTAATCTATAACACCAAAGTACGGTTATCATGTTCAAGAATTTTGACATTGAGAAACATACAACTTAATGTCTGTTTAAACTTTTTTTTCCCTCCCCAGTGTGGGATCCAACCGAGACTCATACATTGCATTTAGTTTACTTGTTGGCCTCCTTTAATCTTGTGTTTCATGACACTGGCATTTAAAAAAAAATTTAAAGTTTTATTGACATATAATCCACATACCATGCAACCCAGTAGTTTAAATGTATTAAAAGTTGTGTAATCATCACCACATCAATTTTTGAACATTTTTTCATTTTTGTATCCGTTATTATTAGCTCCCCTTTCCCCTCTCAAGACCACAACCCCAAGGAACTATTAATCTAGTTGCATCTCTATGAATTTACCTAACCTGGGTTTCATATAAAGAGAATCCAACACAAAGCCCCAACAGCAACAACAAGATAAAACAGAAAAACCTCAATCTAAGTGAAAGCAGAAGACAATAGAAACTAGTGCAAATTAAAAATGGGTCAAAAAAATGAAAAATGTTACATTGTTAACAAATTGTATCTGTAGTCCACCTTCCAGTGCACGCTGTCTAAGGGTAAGACTGTTCACATCCCTGGTCAATGGTCCCAGGAATTTCACTGAGGACTTTGAAAATGGATTTTGGACTTTCACTGTCATCAGAATTTGCGCTCTAGTACACATTTTTGAGGAGTCTGGGCCCCTCGATTTAGGGTTTCTTGTGATTGGAGGTTCGCAGGAAGGCCACACAGAAGCTGTAGGGTCTTAGGGGACGAAGACATTTGATGGTAGAGGTGACGGGGCTTGCTGCCGCTGAGCTGAGGGCAGGAGGAAATGGAGCTGGTGGGGCGAGGGGGGGTCAGATAAGAAGGTCACTGTGGGGCGGGAATGGGAGTCGGGGTTTATGTATAAAGTCTGACACCTTGTTTGCAGTCGAATTGCTTGTGGAAAGAAGCGAGGCCCCATGAGGTGATCACCAGGGGTACCCCCAGGGCTGCCTGTGCCTTCTGAGGCTGTAGATTGAGCCCTGGCACCTGTCAGTGCATCCTGGCCCAACATGGCTTCTTCCCATTTCAGCCAGTCTCTAGAGAAACTTCCTTGTCCTCCTGCTTCGTGGTCGCTGCCATGTGCCTGTCACCAGTCCATTAAGGGCAGTTCCACTCCGCTCACAGTGCACATGGGAACAGAAGGTCCTGGGTCGAGAGAGACTCAGGACCAGATTCCTGGTGACTGTGTCCCAGCCGTGCAGTGGGTTTGCTTTTAATCAAACAACTCAAACCGCCTCTCTTTCTTCTTTCCTCTTAAAGTTTAAACTCATATCCCAGGCATACGAAGTGCTGTCAGACCCAAAGAAAAGGGACATTTATGACCAGGGCGGGGAGCAGGCGATTAAAGAAGGTGGCTCTGGCAGCCCCAACTTCTCGTCACCCATGGACATCTTCGACATGTTCTTTGGCGGTGGAGGGCGGATGGCTAGAGAGAGAAGAGGTAAATACTCTTAAACGTAAGCAGGTTTCATGTTTCCATAGCCGGTGGGTGTTGCGGGAACCGGGGCAGGCCAGGCTTTAAAGGGCACACTTGCCACACATTAGGATCATTCATGTCCAGTTGTCCTTTATTCTCTGGCCTCCTGGCTACCTTGGATCGCTGCATATTCAGCCAGTGCCTGACACCCTCCCACCCATGCAGGTGTGGAGGGAGTGGTGGAGAGGGAAGAGGAAGGTCAAGTTCAGTTTGTCCTCTTTTTCTCTACTGTTTTGGCCAGGCACCTGTGTCCTAAGGGATTTGAATGGTAGGTCTCTGCGTGGCACACACGGTTTGTGCCCAGCAACTAACTGAAAGGTTGGCTGCTTGAATCCAGCCAGCAGTGCTGCTGGAGAAGCCCGGCAGTCTGCATCTGTAAAGACAACAGCCGAGAAAGCCCTGGGCTTTTTCCAGCCGCCTCCCTCTGGGCTCCTTTTCCCTCCACCTGAGTGGGGCCTTCAGGCACCCCCAAGCGCCACTAGGTCCCCTGCCACATTCACTCTATCTTATTTTCCCAGCCTGCTCAGGTTTTCTAGATCACAAACTTCCTCATGTTGTGAATCTTTGTAGAGTGACCCGCTACCTGCCTCTTCAGAGCTTTGTGAGGACAGGCCTTCCCAGGGAAGAAGCTTGGGCCCCGGCCATTCCGATGTTGAGTTCTGGGGTGTTTTTTTAACCAGATAGTCTACCTCTTACCTCCTGCCACATGTAAGCAGTCACCTCTGACTGGTTTCCATCAGCCTGCACCCCGGACAGCTGAGACCCCCCCCTTGGACCTGAATAGTAGATGGTCAAGCTGCTTCCCGCTCTGGACGAAATCAGAACAAATGAGCTTGGAGTTGAGACGTGTGAGACCATACTCGTTCTCACATTATGCTTGACCTTGGACTTTCGAAACTGTAAGAGTCAGCTCTGAACACAGTGTCCTGGTGTTTATTAGGAACAACCCCCGTGGCCTGGGTCTACTTGACAGTGGGGAGGTGAGGAAGCTCTGGGTATTGTCTGCCCTGCCCCCTCCCTGGAGATGAGCAGCTTCACACCCTTAATGAAGGCATCTCAGCAGACAGCCGGCACACAAGGCCAGCTTGTCTTCTGACTGCGAGTCCTGTGGCCACAGTGAGGGGCCTGGTGCCTCCGTCCTGACCCAGCGGCACAGCCCAGGGCAAAATGCCCAATGTCCTCGCTGCAGGAGCACAGTGGTAAAGCGCAGTGTGCCAAGGAAGAGGCCCAGGGCCCGGCTGAGAACACGTTGTCTCCGAGGAAAGGCCCCGCTGACGGGGAAGGAGCCCATTTGGGGGACGTTACGTGGCCGTAGGGTTTCTCAACTGGTGGGCTCCCTGTCCCCTGACTCGGTCTCAGAAAATGTAGGTTGTTGACAGCTATAAATGATTGCATCACTGCCTCACCGCTTAGAGAGAATATTTGTTCTTGTCCCTGGCGGCAGAATAGAAGCATTGCTTCCCTTGGACCGAGAGTGGGAATAAATGGACAGGCGAGGCTTCCAGTCTGCAGAGACTTGTGGACTGAGCATCATTGGGAGGAGGGTGGTACTGAGTGTCGGGGTATTGTTGATGCTCTGTGACTAACTGTGTGTTTTTTCTTGATAAGGCAAGAATGTTGTACATCAGTTGTCTGTAACTCTTGAAGATTTATATAATGGAGTCACAAAGAAATTGGCGCTCCAGAAAAATGTAATTTGTGAGAAATGTGAAGGTAAAATGAATTTAAAAGAATCTCACAATTCTGATCCCTTAGCTCTCCAAACAAGGCTGGTTCTAATTCAGGGAAAAAATGATCTTTTCATGTATGAAGTTCAAGCAGAAGGATTGAGAGTCAGATCTGCCTGAAGGGATGTTTGTGTTGGGTTATACATTTATCCATATCTGTTGACAATTACCTTAATCATTTAAAAACCAAGAGGATGCCCCTAAGCCAGGGGTGCCAATTTGTATTCTATAAACTAGCTGGGCTTTACAGGCCATACGGTCACTGGTGGTTAACACAAATTTGCACACAAGCAGCCTTGGCCAGTTCGCACATGAACAGCTGTGGCTGTATCCACTCAGACTTATGCACAACACCAGCTTACTGACCTCCGACGTACATCAATTGCTAGTTTTAAAAATGGGATTTTTTTCAAGAAAAAAAATGTCCACATTGCCTCACAGAATTGCCTGGACTTTGCAGCCAGCTCTGTAGCTAGAGCTGTGTCCTCTAATTGTGTACATCCCTGCCCTTCGCAGTCACCTTTGCTCCTGGGTCTTCGTCACCCGTGGAGTGGGACGAAGGAAAGATGAAGTCATGAATTTGGCTCGGCACAGCCATAGGTGAAGATGCCCGGTATCGATGTGGACATCTCGATGTTGTCTGCTTGCCCAGAGTAACCTAGGCGCGTCCTGACGGCTTTTATGCTGCAGTCAGAACTTACACTCCGGGCCCTCCTGTGGTGCCGCCCAGCAGAGCCACGTCCAAGGGGTGAGTGTGTTCTGCCTGCTGCCCCCCTGCAGGTGTCGGGGGGAAGAAGGGCTCCGTGGAGAAGTGCCCACTGTGCAAGGGGCGAGGCATGCAGATCCACATTCAGCAGATCGGGCCGGGCATGGTGCAGCAGATCCAGACTGTGTGCATCGAGTGCAAGGGCCAGGGCGAGCGCATCAACCCCAGGGACCGCTGCGAGGGCTGCAGTGGCGCCAAGGTGGTCCGAGAGAAGAAGCTTATCGAGGTGCACGTTGAAAAAGGTGAGGCTGCGTGCAGGGCCAGCTCTGCCTGAAAACCCTCCTGGGGGTGCCTCTCAGGACACACCTTTTGGACAGTAGCAGTAAGACACATTACAACAGTAAAGTGGGCCAGCGATTCCCCCAGTCACCTGCTGTTGACCTGCCTGGCCTCAGGTCCCTGCCAATGTTCCCCCGAGGGCAGCTCCGTAGAGGTTAAAAGCTGCCTCTTGTTCAAGCTCTCCAGTGCTCCAAAACCTGACCCTCAGCCTCCAGAATTGCCGTCTCCTGCCATTCTCGGGCAGCCATTCCTGCGGTGCCTTTTGGAACCTTCCTAATACAGCTTTTATTGCCCATTTCAGTGCCCGCTGACAGTTGTCGTAGCTATGAGTTCCCTTCTGCACATGTTCAGCGCGTTCCCTGCCTGTCAGCCACATCCCCAGCCACCGCTCCCTTCCCACATCCCCGTCAGGCTCGGAGGCTTGCTGACGAGAGACCCCCACAGGACTCTGTGTTTCTTCTTCAAAAGCTTTACGGGAAGCCTGGGTTTTGAGAGACACGCTAATCAGAAAGGATGCTGTTCCACAGGTATGAAGGACGGGCAGAAGATACTGTTTCATGGAGAAGGCGACCAGGAGCCTGAGCTGGAGCCTGGCGACGTTATAATCGTGCTCGATCAGAAGGATCACAGTGTCTTTCAGAGACAAGGCCACGATTTGATCGTGAAAATGAAAATTCAGCTCTCCGAGGCCCTTTGCGGCTTCAAGAAGACGATAAGCACCCTGGATGACCGCACCCTGGTCATCGCCTCCAAGTCAGGTGAGCTTGCAGGGCGTGCTCCCACGGTGCCCGTCTGGCTGGACTGTACTGGCAAGGTGGCCTGGCCTCACGCTTACATTGCCTTCCATGGCCTAAGCTATGGAGACTTGGGGTTTTTTTTCTTCTCTTAATTTAATCATCGCTAATGTTGGGTAAGTTTCTTTGATACTTTACATTTGAGGCAGTGAAGAGCCTCAAGATTCCTGGGGCATCTAAAATTTTAACTGGGTCTGCTAACTTTGTTTTTAAGAATTCATATTTCCCATGATGTGGTGCTCTGTACTAATTCATATGTTCATCCAGCCTTTGAGTTGCCAATCATACATGAGAAATGTTTTAGCATAGAATTTTCCAGAAGGTAGGGGGAGACATTGCCTGTCAGTGTATTCCTGGAGGCTCCCACACGATCTGCCCTTGTCTGCAGCCCCTCGCATCTACACCCACTCCCCCCTTGATCTGGAAGGGACTGCCCGAGGAAACTGCCTTTGAGTCTAGAAGGGTCCCCAGAGGCCTGAGCCCTCGGCAGGTTGGGTACCTGTGGGGATTGTGGGCTCCCAGCTCTCAGGATAGTTGGTCTTTATGCAGTTGAACATCCTGCAGGCCCAGAGCACCTGCTGAGAAGGGGTGAGGGGAAGGGCAGTTATGTTGGGAAAGAAAATAAAGCAGGCAGGGAACTTGACGGAAGCTGTGTCTGAATAACGCCTTACTTCGCAAAGAGAAAAGGCTGCTGTCTGTGTCTGGACAAGCTGGCTAAGCCTCAGGCCCGTGGGCCTCACCACTGGCCGAGGGCAGCATTGCGCTCCTCGCCTCACAGGCCACAGGGGCAGGGAGTGACTTGCCCTGTGAGAGCCATGTTCAGGCCTGAGTGGGAGATAAGCCCGCCCAGGGGCAATGCTGCCTGGTGATAAGACCAATGGAGTGAGCAGACCCCGGTGCCACCTGGCCTCCTGACCAGCCTCCAGGCCTCTGCTCCCTGCAGGCCTGTGCATCTCTTCTGGCAGCCTCTCCTTGGCTGTGTTCTCTGCCCCACTTCTGTCTTTCTGTTTCCTCCATTACTGAGCCATCACTTCAAGTGGAATTACGTAGCCAAACCTTAATCAGAGTTATTTAACATTTTCATTTTTTACCAGCCCGTGAAGTAACATATAAAAGAACACAATATATGTAACAAAACAGGAAGTAACAAGAAGTAACCATATATACCCTTTTACCTTCCTTGCCCTCTGTGTTGTTGCCCATTTGCTTCTTTATTAGCTGTATGTATACTTGGGAAATCAGGAAACTTGTGCAAAATGTGCATGCAGATGTGGAAGTTAAACACCTTCCTCAAAGCTCTGTTCCGTAAAGCAGGTACCAACCCCCTGACTCCAGAAATCGAGGCTGGAGAAGCACAAACCCCAGCCCACTGGTCGTGAGCAGGCACCAACACCCCCTGGCATTGTATCAGTGACTCCACCATCGTCACTGCAAACAGGCCGTCACATGTCAGAGTGGGGCTGGCAGCAGTTGTATGCAACTTCTTTGAGCAACCTCATCCTTGGCCAAGGACAGGAGATTTGAGATCTTGAGCATCGAGGTCAAGTTCCCTAGGCAGAGTCCTGCCCCAGGAGCCCCGCCTGCCTCATTGCTTCTCAGCTGACCCTGGGGTCTAATGGCAGAATGAGGACAGAGGAAGGAGCGGAGCCCAGAGGAAAGAGAGTGGCCACTTGGGCCACTTCCCCGGTGGGCCAGGCACCCTAATGAGCCCATATTTGTAACTGTGAGAACTGGAGGAAAGCACTTAAAAATATGCAGCATTTTCATGGACATGTGGAAATAAAACATCTTCCTTACAGTTCCATTCCATTCAGCTCTGTGGGAGATTTAATCTCTGCTTTTTCTTTTTTCACATTTATACTTTGTGTCCTCTTTCCTCCTCCACTCCTGTCATTTCCCCTTCCTCCATTTCTACGCTTCTCTTCCTCCATTCTTAGCTATGGAGGTGCCTTCCCTGCAGATGGCCGTGGTGCCCTAGCGGTGCTAAGGGTCATGAAAAAGGGGACCCGGCGGAGGACAGATATCTGCCTCATTCCTCTTCTCTTCCTTGAGACCAGGCTTCTCATGCATGGTCTCAAAATGCTCCCAAACTCCCCACCTTTCCATGGAAACAGGAAAATTCTTGAGAGCAAACGGGAGGTGGTCTCTGATAGGAACGGAGGAGCCAGAAAAACTATTTGAAAAGGCAAAGAGCAGACAGCCTCACCTCCTAGGTCCAGTCCCGCACACCCAGTGGGCTGAGTGCCCATCTTGTCACCGTCACGTACATGATGTCCCCAGGGAATCACCCATGCGCTTTATTTTCAAAAGCTCACTTCATGTGCTTGCAGACTCCTCTTGAAGAGATTTTACTCTGAATAGGCCCCTTTGTAGAAGAGCATTTTTCCCAGAGTGGGGGCTGCTGGGTAAATGCGTTTTTAGCTTTTACCTCCCCTTTATCTGTGCTCCACCTATTTTTTTGTAAGTAACATTTCTCACTTTGCTCACTGAGTTGAACAAACATAACTTTTCCGAGACCCCGTTGTCTCCTTTCCTGCCCCTGGAGCAGTGGCTCTCAACCTTCTTAAGGCTGTGACCATGACATTATTTTCGTTGCTACTTCAGAACTGTCCTTTTGCTACTTTATGTATCGGGCGGCCCCTGTGAAAGGGGCATTACACCTCCAAAGGGGGCTCGAGCCACAGGTTGAGAAGCGCTGTCCTAGAGGAGGTTGGAGGTGAGGGCGGGGCGGTTGAGGCAGGGGGAACTAACTGCTGGAGCCTCCTTTTGGAAGTAGCAGGGGTGTAATTGTTCAAGTCGCACACGCTGCAGCGTGATGAGTCTCAACTAGAACAGCCACTGCCTGGGGAAGCTGGTGTTGCTGCAGGTGTTCCCCACAGGGGGCACTGGGGGGCTCCTTTGGGGCCTGCTGCAGTTCCAAGCTCAGGGAGTGTGTGAGATGCAGACTCCCCTGGAGAAGCAGCAGGCAGGACGGGTAGGAGACGTGGGTTTTCGGACTCTGGGTTCCCTTGTTGAAACTAGCTCACTTTGTAATGGGAGTCAAGTGGGGCACAGGGCCTACGTGCTCAGCAGGCCGCCGCCTCCCTGCTGGAGCTTCGCCTCCAGCCCTTCACTGAGCCCCTGGCCCTGACAGGGACCCGCTCTCCATTC
The DNA here is from genome assembly GCF_000313985.2 of Echinops telfairi. NCBI lineage: Eukaryota > Metazoa > Chordata > Mammalia > Afrosoricida > Tenrecidae > Echinops > Echinops telfairi. The sequence goes on from NW_022111379.1 coordinate 31,926,173, forward strand.
AGATGCTGCTGAGTTATACTGCCCTTTGCCCAGTTCTCATGGGGGCACTGACCCCCGTGCTCCAGGTCACTGCGTCTTCCTGTTTTGTACCTGACGCAGAACCAAGCCTTTTCCTTTACCAGGTGAGGTGATCAAGCACGGGGACCTGAAATGTGTGCGCAACGAAGGGATGCCCATCTACAAAGCTCCCCTGGAAAAGGGGACTCTGATCATACAGTTCTTAGTAAGTCCACTGCGCTCCTCCCCCGGGACAGGCCCGAGCGAGGCTGTCCCTCGGAAACCAACCAAGCACCCTTCTTGCCGCCTCGCCTTTGCAGGTGCTCTTCCCGGAGCAGCAGTGGCTGCCTCCAGAAAAGCTTCCTCAGCTGGAAGCCTTGCTCCCCCCTCGACAGAAAGTGAAGATCGCAGACGACATGGATCAGGTGGAGCTGATGGAGTTCAGTCCCAACGAGCACAACTGGCGCCAACACAGGGAGGCCTACGAGGAGGACGACGACGGGCCCCGGGCCGGAGTGCAGTGCCAGACGGCCTGACACAGGGTGGATGTAGAGGTGGCACAATGAAAATGGCCTCGCGTTTGGGGTGTCCTGTGTATGTGTTCAGCATTCTCAACTGCTGCGTGTCTTTTTTGGTTTTCCTTCTGGTTGTAACTTAAGTTATAGCTTAATTTATATTTAAATGTTTTAAGTGTCAATCATCTCTAGTCTGCAAATGGAATCTGTTCATTTACACGTTCAGGATGTTCTTCCCAGGTGTCTGGGGCCGAACCGAAACTTTGTGCTTCTAGTGGCTTTGCATAATTCCTGTCTGCCAGGAAAGCCCAACCCATGTGGCCGCCTCCCCTCCCCGGCGAGGCACACCCCCTCACACACACCGGGGTAGGTCTATGCCCCCTTCCTGGTCCCGAGGACACGCTCTCAGGGCTGCTACGTTTCAGAATCTAGACGCCTGGCGCACCCTGAAGGACAAAAGCTTACCTGTCCCCGGGTCGCAGGGCCACCAGTTCCCACTGTCTGAGTGGCTGGAACAGGCTGTGTTCTGATCATTTCCCTTGGAAAGTTCAGGGACCTCCCACGCCTTGTGAGGACCAGTGTTTCAAGTGATGTGCAGAGGTAACTGTTTTGCCTGTGACAGCCCCCTGCCCCATACTTTGTTGTCACTTTCTGTTGATATGTTTTGCAGTGCTCTCCCACCAAAGTGCTTGCTTGTAAAGCAAAACTAGACTCCATGCCCCCTGTAGCTTCAGTGTGAGAAGCCATGGGCCGTACCGGTGGCTCAGCCCCCGCCTGGCCAGTGAGCCCGCGTGACTGGAGGGTCTGGGAGGGCAGCGTGTCTCAGCGCTCCTCTCCCTGTTGCCCAGCCATGAGGTGATGTAGACAAAGTGACAGAATGCCACTAGAACGAGCTTCTCCCACGCACGCACGGTCTGCCGCCTTGTTGGAGGGAGATTGGTCGTGGCAGGTGGACTCCCACTTGAATCTCGGTTTTCCCTCAACCACGAGTCACTATTCTCCCTTCCCACACTCCATATGAAGGTCACCTGCTACCTTCTAGCCTGCTGAGTGAAAGCAGAGACCACCTGTCAGGTCGACCCTAACTTGGCTAAAGCGTTTGACTTAGAGCAAGGGACCTGAGCCGACCTGAGCCGGGAAGGTCAAAGGCCAGACCAGACTGACAGCAGGTAGGGGGAGCCAGCTGGATGGACCAGGTTCCAACAGAACATTGCCAGCTAGTAGCTGCAGCTGCTGACAAAGAATGGAAAAACCTCCTGCTCCTGCTCTGACCACTGGTCAGGATGACCATCAAACCCCGTCCACCACAGCTCCAGGGTGTCATTTCTGTGCTGTGACTCCCCAATGAATTCTTGTTACAGCACTACCGTTTGGTACCGGAGCAAAAGGACATTCAGCTCCTTCCTTCTGTACACGAATGGGGAGGGGAGGGTGTTGCTCAAATTTATCCACCTGTCATTTGTCACTTCAAAAATAAAATTGAGCTGGTATGAGAGACGAATGGCTTTGCCTTTCTTTTTGGAGAGCTCAGAGTTCAGAGCCAGCTTGCCTTCACTCCTACGGATGCAATGGCGTCGTTCCCACCTCCAGGGAGTTCACAGTTGGGGATGTAGGTGAGTGCACGTCTCAGGACGTGCCATGAGGAAAAAGTAGAGGAAGCCCACTACAGAAAGCACCTGATTGACGGCCCAAATGCAGTGCGTGCCGAAGGTCAGAGGGACTTTCCACGCAGAGGAAAGGGCAGCGTGGTTTGTGGGGGAATGGTAGCTCCCGAGACTGCACTCAGCGAGGAGCCAGGCTGTGGCAGAGAAGACTCGGGAAAATGGCAGTGCAGACACCGGGATAACAGGGCGGACCTCAGTGGCTACCAGGCACAGTCCAAGAGCCTAAGGAAGCAGGGCAGCCCGCCACCCTCCAGCATCGCCCAGGGAGCAAGACAACGTGGAGATGAACACGAAGGATGTGGCAGGGGATGTTTTAATACACACAGGCTGTAAGAGAAAGGTAGGACCACAGACCATTCCCTCGCAAATACTCAGGCTCAAATTCTGAAAGAGGCTAGGGTTTCTGGGTCTCAGCTCCCGGGAGCTGGCTGCTGCATTCCCAGGTAGCCTGTCAGTGCCTGGCTCTCTCCACCTCCAAGGAAGACAGTCCACTTTGACGTGGTGCCAAGTCTCTCTCAATTCTTCCAGTGCAGGGTCATGAAAACAAGCATGTTCCACAACAACCCAGGTGTTTGCATTAAGAAAATATGCTAAGGTATGAACAGCCATTCCCATGAACACGGAAAGATATATATTATCTACAAAATTGAAGCTTTTACTACAACAGATACTCCCCTTTCCTGTAAACAAGCCCGAAACGGTAAGGAATGTCACACGATCAGTCCACGTTCTCGGTGCAGCAGTGGCCTGGAGACTGCCATTTAAATTGGACAATCATAGATGTGAATTTCCTGGTCATCCCCAACTGACACAATTTTTGAACCATTTCCATTGTACTTTACTCCCCAGACCTGTAAATAAGAGGAACAAGACGTATGAATGAGTGACTGCGCAAGGATGTTCACGTTTGCATGCTGCTGCATCTAGAAACACTGCCCCAAGGGGGGGTGGGGGGGTGGCGGGGGTTCCGGTCCTTTCAGAATCAGGAAGAGAGGCTCTGTCTTCAGTCAGGAGTTTTCCATTGCTGTTTATCACGCCCTTCCCTTCCCTCTTCCCCTCGGTGCCCTGGAGGTGCAGTGGGCTATGAACTGAACCGCTGATCACAGGAGCAGTGGTTCAAACCCACCCGCAGCTCTGTGAGAGAAAGGGAGTCTGTCAGCTCCTGTGAAGATGACAGCCTGCCGCGGACACCCGACACGGGGTTGCTATGGGTCTGGAATGACTTGATGGCAGTACATTTGAGTTCGGGGTTTTGGTCCCGTCCCCTCAGGAACCCTGGAGACACTGTAGGTTAGGTGTTTGACTGCAAATCGCAAGGTTGGCTGTTCAAACCCACCATCTGATCCTGGGGAGAAAGATGAAGCAGTCCATGAAGCTCTTAGTGTCAGAAATCCTATTTTCTGTGAAGTGGAATCAACTCCATTTATAACCCCTAATCAAATGTCACTTCTCACGAATCAAGCTATCAAAGGCTCAGAATCCATGGGGTGGCCTAACAGCGTGCAGGTGGAACACACAAGGGACCAGTGTGTGCTCGCCTTTTTATTTCCAGGAAGAAAAGGCCTCACTCACAGCTGCCCCGAGGTCACTGAGGACAGGGACAGTTGCTAACTGATCCTCAGCGACCTCCTTGCATTCCCGCCTGCTGTCTGTAATTCTCACTTGACTGCTGGAACCCAGTGGAGCCTGGCAGCGCTAAGATGCTGGGCGGCCTGACATGGAGTGCTTATTTTATCTGCTACGTGAGCACCATCAGAGCCAACTGCTTCCTTGTTGGAGTCTCACCAGGGAGACACTGTGTGTGTGTGTGTGTGTGTGTGTGTGTGTAAAAAGATACACAGCCCATTCGTTTCTAAACATAATGATCGGTATAATGATCAGTGACACTGCTAATTACATTGCATTCTTCACACACACTGTGTCAGCATTCTGATTTCTGTTCTAGCTGTTTCATGCTCACCCAAACAGTTGAGGGTTACGTTAACTTTGAGACGCTTTCTAAAGAGGATCATCCTAAGAAACTATCAACCAGCTACTTGATCCCGCCATGGGCAGTGTTTAGCAGAAAGCCCAACACTTTAAGGACTGTCATACTTCCAGGACATGAAAAAGAGCCGTGTAACCACAGGGAAAAAGATGAAGCTCTTGGTTCCCATAAAGATGTAGTAGTGTCTCCCTCCCCATCCCCTCCCCCCAAAATATATATAGTCTGGAAACCACAAAACAATTCTTCTCTGTCCTATAGGGTCACTGAGTTGGAATTGAATGGACGGCAGTGGGCAATGCAGCTGCCGGGCAGGGAGGTCCTTACAGCACCAGCTATAGGCACCGGCTGCCAAATTTCCCAAAGCAGACATGTATCTGCAGGCTCTGGGCACAGGGACCTTCTGGCTGGCGGCATCTGCCAGCTCTGCGTGCAGACAGCAGCCCAGAGAACCGGCCACTCACAGCCCCAGGGTCTGCCAGCCTCGACAAGTGAGCAGCCAGGCTAAGGAAAGAGCTCCGGCCCCTATGGTCGGTGATCCAAGCGACCCAAAGCCAGAGGAATTTAAATGCTAGGCCATACCTGATCCTGGTGATCAAAGAAGGTGTGGATGCAAGTCCTCGTGCCAACATCCCAAACTTTCACACTTTTGTCAGAGGAACTGTATAAAAAAGTGAACATGAGGATTAGAAGGCCATTTTTTATGTACGCGAGAAGGAATCTGACCAAAATTCTATGTTTCACCCAACTTGGCCCTGCCTACCAGAGGAGAGCCCCACCCTCCCACTCCACTCCAGGTCAACATGCACAAGTCGTCACCCAGGGTCTCCGGAGGTGACCAGGGTGTTGCCACCACTAGGTGGCTTATCATGAGTCTCAGACACATCTATCTCTTTCTACATGAGATGGGCCTTTCATGCTTCCAACAGAAGCTTTCAGGAGGCTTTTGGAAGTCACGCGGCAAAGGGTTTCCATCTGACCGGTGCATGTTTTAAAGCACCACCATCTAATACTGGAATCTAAATGCACATTTAGAAACAGACTTATAGGGTTTTAAGTTATTGTGGTAACGCAGGGACTCCTTAAACCAGCAGTTCTCAACCTGTGGGTTGAGACCCCTTTAGGGGGTTGAATGACCCTTTCACAGGGGTCGCCTAGTTCACCTTGCATATCAGATATTTACATGATGGTTCATAACAGTAGTAAACTTACAGTTAAGAAGTAGCAACACAAATATTTTTATGGTTGGGGGTCACTACAACATGAGGAACCGTATTAAAGGGTCAGCGCGGCATTAGGAAGGTTGAGAACCACTGCCTTAAAGTAAACCACAGGCAGAAGTCCTACCTTGATAAGGCAAAGCTAAGAGTTTCACCGTTCAAGAGAATCCACCTTTGTCCGAGCTGAAGACTTGGACAAAGACCTGGACTCTTTACTTGATTTCACTATTTCAATCAATCTAAAACACACTATAAAAACCAAAGGAGACCAAAGAGGAAAAGGGTCACACAGTCTTCAAGTGTTAAGGCACTCCGTACCAGATGACCCACCCCAGCCTGCTCGCTAGCATTTGAGGCGTGGCCAGGAATCCCAGTACCTGGAGACAAAGTGAGTGTCATCAGGACAGAAGGCCACGTTCAGCACCCAGGATGCGTGGCCACTCAGCGTGCCAGCTAAATTGGCATGTTGTCTGCAATGGGAATATTCCAAACAAAACCGAAAGGTTAATTTGGGGGGCAGGGATGCAGTCACAAAAGCAGAAGGCCCATTGCTAACTCTACCCATTCAATGGGAATAAGACCCATAAGCAGCCGCAGAGCTTAAAGGCTCAAAATCAGTATGGTGGCTTAAGGCGAGGGAACTGAGAGTCAGCAGGGGGAGAGACCATCAAGGGGCAGTGGCAGGCTCTGCTCCCGGCCTGTACCACCACCTCCAGTGTCTCCCGTGCCTCAAGTTCAAAGAAAGTGTCCAGAGGCCCTCATTTCAAACCCCTGTGTCTTTCATAGCCCATTTGTAACCTAACCAAGTACAGGACTGGTCCAATTACTACAGCCCCTTTCAACTAGCTTAAAAAATCAAACTGCCTGTGATGAGGGGCCTGTCTGATGGGTGTCATGTTGAGCTCAGCTGCTGCACCCTGGGAACAGCAGAGACACCAGGAAAGGTGGCCTCAGGGCAAAGGAATACAGTCGGACGTGAGGGAGGGGTATAAAGCGCATCACCCCGAGGCAAATCCACTGCTCCATATTCACCCTCCATCAAAGTGTGTGAATCAACGTGTGAGCCCAGGCTGCTTTAGAACTGCTACTCTGCTACAACAGGCGCCTCCCAAAACCCAGCTCCATTGCCATGTCTGCCTGGTAACTCTTGCCACTCCACAGCTGTCAGCAGCAGGCTAAAAGGAGCGGTGTTACTACTCCCAGGCTCATCCTCCAGGAAACCCCCACCTGGCTCAGGAAAGAGCCCGGCCACAAGGAAGCCCATGGTGGAGGGTCATCTGCGCGTCCATCTTTGGGAACGGACAGGAGTAGCGGCACCCAGCATGGCTCCGGACACTTGCCCAGCACAGTAGAGAGTATGGGGACCAGGATGACAAGGACAAATCACAAGAAGAGAACCCTCACAGTGTCTAATGAGAGGGACACTGCTCCCCCTGCCGTGAAATAACAAGCTGACACAGTGAGGCCTGCCGTGAGGCTGCGGCTCCGTCTGGAGTGGTCCTGTCCCCCTTTCTCCTGGCATCCTGGGCCAGCCACACCCCATGGCTCGTGTCCTCACCAGTGCGACACTTCCCCACAAGAAGCAAACAGCAGCCAGCCTCTCAAGAGGCAGGATGCCGGAGACAGAGGAGCAAGGCCCTGGAATCACCAGGCAAGCTGTGCAAGCCTCCTCCAGGGCGGCCCAGTCTAGGCGGTCTAGAGTCTAGACTCAGCGCCAGGGCGAGATGAGGGTGCCTGCTAACAAGTCGGGACCCAGTGGGCATCAGTGTTCATCAGGACAAGGCCACTTACACATCATAGATCTTGATGTAGCCATCGTCTGAAGCGGTGACGAGGAGCTGAGAATCCGGGGAGAAGGTCAACGAGCGAATGGGCATGGCGTGGCCTGCAATGCACAAAGGCCCGTTAGCTGGCGGATCGCCATTGCCTCTCTCGGCCTTCCATCAGCACGGAGCCCCTGAACATCCTGAGTCACGAGGTGCTCCCGCCAGAAAAGGGCAGATCCTGACTGGGCCCCTCCTGCCACTGTTATGGAAACACCCATAGGCTGCCTGTGGCCCTTCCCCGGGGAGCCATGTCTCCTTAGTTCGCCTTTCTGACCAGCTAGCTGGGCCTTAGCTCACTTTGCTGAAATTCAGAAACTCCTCAGCTACAAATCAAGACCCAACATGGAAACACACATTGCTTCAGGACGCTGTTTTCCCTCCCAAATCACCTAGTGCCGAGTAGAGGATACAATGAGGCGGTCATGCAGCCAGTGGAGAGAAGAGAAATCATCCAAAAGCCACCGGAGGAAGCTGCAGCCTGCTCATCTACCTGTGCACTGGCTTCACCCACTGCGCCCTCCACCCGAGAGGCACTCGCCGGGGTTTTCCGGCTCCTATATATCCTCCCAGCCACAGGCTTTGCATACATACAAATCCCTACATAGCTTTTCCTATATAAATAAAAACTATACTGTCAAGGAGAAACTGGTAAAAGAAATCTATCTAAAAAAAACCCACAAGAGGGTAAAACTAAACTAGTGGCCAGTGTGGTGTGTTCGAGAGGAAACTATTAAAAAATGTAAGGGAGTTCCGTGATGACAGGATCAGGGGGAGAAGAGTGGGACTGATCGTCATAGGGGCCTCTGGGATGGTCGGCAGAGTTCCATCTATGAACATGGCTGGTGTTTTCCAGATTTGTGCCGGGCCTTCTGGGATTTGTCTTAGGTTCTGTTGAAAAGTTTCTCCTCTACCCAATCCATGCATTCTGTGACACTCTTGCCCTTTCCACTGTCAATGTTAGCACGGGTGTACCTGACAGGTCACTGCTAATCCATTGCTATTGTGATGCCAACAATGACTAAATTCCCGCTTGTTGTTCTCTAAGTGTGACTATTGGCAGGATACATTCTTAGCAGCAGAATGTGGGGGCCAAAGCGGAGATTCACTTTTCACTTGATTAGGCAGAGCCAGATTGTTCTGAAGTTGCTGTACCAAGTTCGCAACCGCCCACCAGCATGCCTGTGCTGTCCTCAGCCCCTCGCCAGCACAGTGTGTAATTAATCTCTTCAATCTTTGATAATGACAGGCACAGCATCATATGTGGGGATTAGTTTTCCCTGTGGATATTTATAAGTGTTAGCACATTAGATCAACACGTCTGTACCCTGATTGCCCATGCTGCTCAGGGTACAATGACTTAAGATATAGGTTATCAAGTGGATAGAAAATGTTTTACTTCATTTGTGTGGGCCCCACATTTCAGAGACAGGGTAGACAAAGAGAGGCCTGTGTGACACCTGGGCAAAAGACACACCCAAACACAAGGACACTCATGGGAAAGAAATCCAGAGACGTCCAACCTCAGAATCAGAAGACAAAGTCACAGAGGAAGATGTTCCTAAGAACAGGGCCAGATTTACAAGGAACCTGCTCTGACTTCCACAGCCACATGGACTGTGCCCCAGGATGCCAACTTGGGCAGCTACCGTGACAAAATGATTCACACTATTTAGTCCAGTGAATGCATTTCTATGAACTGATCCTAGGAAGAGATGCCCTGGTGGAGTAGGAGTAGTGGGTCAGCATTGGGCTCCTAGCTGCAAGGTCAGCAGCTCAAAGCCACCAGCCGCTCGCAGGATAAAGAGGAGGCTTTCTACTCCCATAGAGTTACAGCCTGAAGAACCCATGGGGGAGCTCTACTCTGTCCTATAAGGTGCTGCGGCTGTCTTTTCTCAATCTGAGGGCAAGAGTCAGGTGGATACAATGGTGGGATGCTTATATCAGTTGGCAAAAATGAAACAGAGAGCAGGAGTCCAATATGGCAGAGCCGGCCAAGCAATGTACACTTAGATGGTTATTAGGTAACCATAATTAGGCAATGTGGTGTTGGTGGCGGCGGCAGCATGGCCTAGCAGTGTTTTGTTTGGGGCTGCCATGAGCAGGCACCAACTTGGCAGCACCTAACAAGAACTACCTTAGAATGGGGGTTAGGAAGCCTCTTCTGTAAAAGGCCAGAAAGTAACAATCTTAGGCTTTTCAGGCCACATAGTCTTCACTGCATATTGTTGTCACTGTGTGTGTGCTTAAACAAATCCTAAAATATGCAGAAGTCATTCTTAGCTTCGTCTGTACAAAATATTTGCCTCCCCCAGCTTCAGGTGAATGCGCCGAGACTTGCCCAATTAAGAGAGGTCAGTCAAAGCCTAGGTTATGCAGCATGAATACGGTCCCACCTGGGACAACAGAGGATGATCACAGAAGGAACTGGAAGGAGGCAACGACATTCGTGTGGTGCTCGGATCAGCAGGCCCGTGGATGGGGGTGGGGGGTGGGCAAGGTTTGCTTTCCAGTTACCCTGGCACAACAACTAACGTGTCCAGGTTACATCTACAATGAGTGACAAGAGTCAGATGTCAAGGTCTGTCCCACTGGGAGGGACGCCGTCTTACACATCTAATGCTCGTTTGCCATTTAATGGCACTTTTCATGCAACTGCCATTCTGCCTCTGGGATCAGGTGCTCAGTGTGCAGGCAACGAAGGGTGAGCTGTACCTTCCAGTGTGTGCAGAAGTTTCCCGGTGGCTATGTCGAAAATGTTGATGATGCCGTCTATGGCTCCACTGGCCAGGTACTTCCCGTCAGGACTCTAGCGGAGAACACGGAGAAGTGGCCCCTCTGAGACTCCGTGATGCCAAGCCAGGCGCCTGTGCCCACCAAACAAGCACATCGCCGGGCCCGGCTGTACACGGCTGGCTTCCAACCCAATTGAGACCACAAGCAAAACCGCTTGGGACAGTCAACGAAAGAATCAGAGAGCAAAACCAGTATTCCCTTACATAGGCTATACTAAGGATGAATTTTCCTCTTGTGTCCAAAGAATATTCCTTTTTCCCACTTTCCATGCCAAAAATGTTCACTTTCCCTACGTGAGTTCCTGTGGCCAGGTACTGGGAATCGGGAGAAAAGGCCAGAGTCCAGGCATCCACTGAACAGGAAAAAAGGAAAAAAAATACAGTGAGAAAAGATTTGACAATTAAAAAAAAAAAAAAAGATTTGACCAATTTAAAAACAGCAATTTTAAAGACAACTTTACCAATTCAGCAGGGCATCTTATATTCTGATAGAAATCGGTGCAACAAGAGCAAGTATCAGGGAGGAGCCAGAGAGGCTGGAGCGTTTATCCATTGCTGATGGGCATGAAAACCGCTTGGCGGTTTCTTTCAGTACACGTACACGTGTACACACACACACACACACACACACACACACACACACACACACACACACCAGCAACTCCACTCCTCGGGTCTCCCGGAGAAACAACACCGCACGCCCATGCAAAGACCTGTGTGTGAAAGCTTACAGGCCACGCTCTCCCCTCACATGCCCCTCAAACGGCGAATGAATAAACCAGAGTATGGGAGGTTCTTGTAATACAATGCACAGCAATGCTACTGGCACTGATCGTTTGAGGACCAACCTCCAAAACAGGCTAAAGAAAGAATGCAGACACAACGTAGGGTTTCATTTATAAGGAAAACAAACGACTGAAACGACAGGGGCAGCACTGGCTGCTGCCTGAGGCTGACAGTGGAGGGAAGGGTTGAGTATTAAAGGGGATGAAGAACTTTTAGGGATATGGGAGGTTACAAAACTGAGTGCAGTGAGAGAGGCACAAATGTATAGCTCTACGGGGATTCATTGACTTACACACTTGAAACGGGTGAATTTTATAGTGAAATTTTATCTCAATAAAATGAGGATATACTAGAAAACAAACTATCACAAATTAATAGGGAATGAGGATTAGGAAGGGGCCTTGTTTTTAAAAAGGAGAGGCAATTAGTTTTTAATTTATACTACATAACTCAGTCAATGCCAAGAGTTACATCCAAGTGTTACTTATGCACTGCAGACCCCCATGGAAGGGTCCCCACAAACACACGCAGCCGCTCTGCCGTTGCCATTAGCAACGTCTGCTTGTGTTCTGTGCTTACGTTACTGTCTGTTGTGTAATGGCCCAGTACAGCAGGACAGTTTAGTACTGCTGATGGACTGTGGCTGTCTATTTATACCCAAACTCACTGCCAGCGAGTTGTCCCACTCAGCGACCTTGTCAGAGACCTGGTAAGGCTACAGAAATCCTCCAGTGTCACACGGTTCGTCCCACGTTAACCCAGCCCACTGACAGTGTCTACTTTCATTACTCCAGGGGATGCACACATGGCTGATGGGTAAGAGCAGGCCCCCTCTGCAGTACTTTAAAAGAAAACAATTCATGTATCAAAGATTTATTTTGTTTAAACAGATTGATATCAGCCACCTTAAAACAGGCCCGCTAATCACCGAGGTCACCACGACAGAGACACCCAGAGCTGTGCTCACTAGACATCTATTACATCAGTGCCCACCATCAATTTGGAACACAGCCGAGCAGTTCTGGCCTATCCACATACAGGCCTACAATCCCAAACCGACCATTCTGAAACCCCAAAGGCCCAGGAAACCGTTCGCTCGCCAGTGCAGTACCAAGATTCACTTGGCAGCAACGTTGGGAGAAGGCCGTCCTCGGGCTTTGTTGACATCAGCTAGTACGCAGTTGGCTGTAGTGTTTGATCAGCATGTACCCAATGCCTCTGAAGGTCCTGTGTGAGGCCCGTGCCTCTATGACCCCTCTCAGATGTAAAAAAAAAAGTCGACGTGACTTCCCCAAGGGATAACAAATGATCTCCCCGACAAGGAGCACTCTTACCAGGTCCTGCGTCTATAGACTTTATCTGTTTGCCATTTTCCAAGTCCCAGAGTCGAATGTGCGCATCGAGAGAGCTGGAGGCGGCAATGGGCAGGGTGTTGCTGATGTCCACGGACACCACCCCCAGCTGATGCCCCTCCAGACTCCACTGCAGGTCCAGCCTCTCCTCATGCCTTCAATGGGGAACAGAGCAAAGGGAGGGCGTCACACACAAAACACTGCATGGACCTAGCATCTGCCCCTTGAGCCTGATGGCTTAACGCTCTGTGAAAGGCAGCATCCGAGGAGGTGGAGCGCCAGAGCCAGGGTTTACCTTTGGGGCTTTCTTGTTTTAAATGATGGGATTTTCATATTAATAAGCTGCAGTTATACACTGCCACACCATCACTGCTTTCCTGATCGCCACTTGGGAGCCTAGGGACAAGGGGATTCTTGAGTCTACATTTGGTGGCGGAGCTCTGGTCGGGGGAAGGGTTCCATGAACCCATTAGGCGCTCCGCCAGAGAGAAAGATGAGGTTTTTCACTCCCGTGAAGACTTACAGGCTCAGAAACCCACAGGGCAGTTCTACCTTGTCTTAAAGGGTTGCTCTGAGTTGGAACCTACTCAATAGCAGTGGGTGTGGAGTTCCGTTGGGGAGAGGGCACTTACCATTTCCAGACCTTCACCAGGTCATCCAGGGAGCCTGTGACCACCGTCTCTGAATTTTCTTTCCTGTTGGTCCCCCAGGCAACTGACCAGATGGCATCATCATGGGCTAGAATGGAAGGGGTTTCATGTTAGAAGTCTGCATGAAGCCTGTTCCAACAATTCTAAGGTTAACACCCACTTGAATCCATTTTACAAAACATTTTCCCATAGTTTGCAGTGGATTTGTCAGGGACACATGAAAGCCGGAGGTTCTGAAGACAGCCCCAAGCCCAAACCATGTGTACCAAGCGGGGAGGCAGCACTGGAATTCAAACCTTCAGCCTTCGCGTTCCATGTTTTCCTATTTGTGTGCCTCCCCACTGCACAGCAGCTTAGAACGCACCACTTTCACTCGACAGAAATAAGCGCCATCCACGAGGATGCCCCTGGCCCGCTGCAAAAAGATTTATACTTGATACGAGATTTCTCTTTGAGACCTTTGGAAACCAGTAGGTAGGTCAAATCAAACTCACTGCCACCGAGTCAATTCTGACTCATAGGGACCCAAAAAGACAGAGTAAAACTGCCCTTGTGCCTTTCTGAGGCTGTACATCTCTACAGGAGAAGCACGCCGCATCTTTCTCCCACAGAGCAGCTCACTCGTAAGCCCACTATACCATCAGGGCTCCGACTGGTCAGGTGCAGACCGAACAATACATAGCCAATATGGCACGAGTTGCTTTTTACCACAAATATAATCTGCTTAATGAGTACAAGGGGGGAGCACCAAAAGACGGCATTTTTTTTCAGTGCTATGTATTGAATATTTTTTACAAAAGAACCTATCACCTTTCCAAGTACTCTCTCCATTACACTTAATACATTTGTCAAATCTCTGATTCCATTCTTGGGAACATTTTTCAAACTCATCTGTTTGGACGGCTGACAGCACATCCCTCGTTTTTTTCTTCACCTCTTCTACATCGTGAAATTACTGTCCTTTCATGTCCCTCTTCACTTGAGGAAACAAAGAAAAGTCAAACGGAGCAAGGTCAGGTGAGTAAGGTGCCTGGGGCAAGAGAGGTATGCTGTATTTTGCCCAAAACTGGCACACTGAGATGGCTGCATGAGCAGGTGCACAGTCGTGATGGCAAAACCAGTCCATCTGCCACAAATCTGGCTTCTGTCACACACTGTTACACAATCTTTTTAAAACCTCTGACCTGGTGGAACAAACTCCAAATGCACCACAAGTTGACTTTTTTGTCCGCTCAGGAAGTTGACTGATGTCCAGAACAAGGTTTCCCATCTCTGGACATTTCACTTTTGAAATGAGAAAAACCACTCGTACACTTGAGTTTTCCCCATAGCACTGTTCCTCTAAGCTGTGTTTAACTTCATACGAGTCTCTGCGGCACTTCCCCGAGCAAGAAACAAAATTTCACAGCAGCACGCTGTGCTCTTAAATCGGCCATCACAAAAAAACAAGGTTTGAGTGAAGGTGCTTTTATGAAAAAATTCACTGTGACCAGAGAGAACCTTCCTAGGCGATGCCACTGGGTGCGCTAACTCAGAACGAGTCGCTTGATGTTTGCCCTGAGTGAAAAATGCATACAACGATAGCTCTGCTCCACTCAGCGCAATTCTGTTTTTTGGGGGGTACCTCCTTCATAGTCAGTAGCATATCAATCTTTCTACAAGCCTTTCAATCACAACCACCCTGTAGAGTGGATACCATTAATATCAATCCTTTTTGCAGACAAGGAACTCAAAGCTTACACAGTTCACTCACAGTCATAAAGCTAGAACAGGAAAGTGCTAGGACTCACACCCAATCCCTCTAATTATCTGATTCTGCACGCCCCATCTCTGGTGGGCCTGCAGACCCGGGTGGGCACACACAGGTGGCCAGTGCACAGGGTGGCTTTCTTCAGATAGGGAAGCAATGCCCAAGGGCCACTTTTCCAAACTCTGACTAGAAAGGCGCCCAACGCATCGACATCAGCAACATGGAGCCCGGGCGATGCAATGGTTAAACACTCTACCTAACCTAAAAATTGGCAGTTCAAACTCACTGGCCACTCCTCAGCAACAATGACATAGCAATCAGCTCCCATAGATTATAGCCTAGGAGACCACAGTGGGGGGCATTCTATACTGGCCTTTAGGGTGGCCGGGAGTCAGATCAACTCGATGGCATGGAAACAGAACTTCCACAGCCCCGAGTTACACACACATCCATGGCTTCCATGACCATCCCACCTGGTCACTATGGTGACCTGAGTCGGCTATCTGGACGGTTTTAGCTACCTATGCTAGTTGACCGCTATGCCTATTAGTTACTTACACTAGTGCACTTGGAAGAATGTGCTTGGCTTAAATTTTAGTCTACCAACATGCTTCTGGAGCGAGAGCTCTGTGAGGTATTCCAGATGCCTCCAGGCTTTCCCTAACTCATCCAGGTAAAGAAACAAGCCTGGTTTGTATAGTCTACGCACTCATCTGCTCCTTTTCAGATCTGAAGCGTCATGGGCTATACGGTTCCCAGGCTGAACTATGGGCTGCTTCCTGCTCCACTTGTCACTACTGCTGTCGCACGGCGCCTGTGCCCTCCCCCACATATGCTGGGAGTCTTTGCAATTGTTGTGAGGAAAAGACCCTGTCATCCCCTGGGTCCCCAGGCAGTGAGAGCTCAGGGTCAGGCCCAGGGCCCCTCCTCACATGAGCAGGCAAACACAGCTCTAAGGCTCGATGCAACTCCTCTTTGCCCTGGGCAGCTGGGAAGAGCAGAGAGACAGTTTTTCCTCAGTTGGGCAGCTTTCCTCAGCGGTGGGCTGCTCCCGGCCTGCCACCTGACTCCTAGGTTTCGCTTTTCAGTTAGTTGTTCAATTTTCGGTCCTCTCTTTGAGTGGGTCTCTTGTTGGCTGCTTCAGCCAGTCCTTCTGTCAATTAAGTATACTTAATACTTACTGAGGAGCTGTGTGCCTGGGGCAGCAAGATAGCTTTAAAGGAACCACGAGCAACCCCGTTTTCATAGGTGAAATCACTATAGTAGGCAGGCTGCTTACCTTGTTCCTGTTTGAAGAGAATGCCGTACTGAAATAAAGAATAGAAGCTACATTAAACCATGGTTAGCGTTCCCGTATTCCCGCCCCACCACACTCCACAAAGCACCCCCACCCCCGAGATTTAGTCACTACAGTATAAACTACTTCCCCAGCTCCTCCCGAAAGCTCCAAGACTCCTGCTCAACCAAGAGTAAGAGACTGATATCAGAAACCAGCCAGTGCTTGAAGAAGCACTTCCTCCCCGTCCCTGCTGTGCAGCTGCCTGACACCACCCCCCCATGTTAATTCTGCTTTCCTTTTCTGCTCTGACCACCAGGAAGCTCAGGGTCATTCACAGGGTAATTTTCATAGCCATATAAGGCCACGAAGCCCAAACCTGTTTTATTTCTCCTGTACCATTTTCTTTTCTCATCTGTTCATTTTTTAAACAAAGTACTACTTTTATTTTAAATTTATTTTTAAATCATTTTATTGGGGGCTCGTACAACTCTTACCACAATCCATACACACATCCATTGTGTTATGCACATTTGTTGCCATCATCATTCTCCAAACATTTTATTTCTACTTGAGCCCTTGGTATCAGCTCCTCATTTTTTCCCCTCCCCGCCCCACTCCCTTACGAAGAACCCTTGATAATTTATTATTACTATTTTGTAAACAAATCATCTTAAGCTTCCTCAACTCCTCTATAAATTGTGGTAAACAAAAACCAAACTCCCGGCTGTGGAGCCAAGTCCGACTCCTAGCGACCCTGTAGGACAGAGTAGAACTGCGCCTGAGTTTCCAGGGCTCCAAGTCTATGGGAGTGGAGAGCCTCGTCTTTCTCCCTAGGAGCCACTGGTGATTTCACACTGCTGACCTTGTGGTTAGCAGCCCAACGTGTAACCACTACGCCCCCAGAGCTCCACACTGCAGCTGAGACACAGATCAAAGATCCCTACTGCTGCTGCTGCTGTGTGCCATCAATTCCAGTTCGAGGGGAGCCTGCGGGGAGACTGCTCCGCCGGGTTTGCAGGGCCAGGAACAGGCTGTCACAGCAGTCTGAAAGGAGCTGCTGGTGGGTTCCATCCACTGACCTCAGAGTTAGCAGCTGAGCACTTGGCCTCTGTGTCACCTACTGTACTGTGCACTTTACTAGTGCCACCTTGGCCTGGGAGGGCCAGGTGCCCCGGGCCACCCAGATCTTTAGGAGCAAAGAAGCACATGATCAACCCAATGGACTCAAACTTGTCAAAGAAGAGACTAAATGTAATTTGTCCTCTTGCCACAGGCCTTACCTGATTGGTCATTTCCTTAACCAAGGCTGAAGAGCTAAAGGCCAGACAGTTCTGTGGAAACAATACCAGCGTTTCAATATGGGGGTATCATCAGGACAAAGGGCTCTACAGGAGGGTCCCCTTGACCAAGAAAACATGGTAACTCTTGGTTTGGGAGTTGCTCCAACACTTTCCCATGGTTCAGTCAGAGCCCCCCTTCACAGCCCCTACCAGGGCGGCATGTTCTTTTTGTTCCCATGAACCCCGAGAACTCAACTGCACCCCCCCTATGTTTCTTCTCCCCAAGCCAGACTGTGGAGGACCAGTCTCTGTCCTTTGAGCTCTTCAGAGGAGCCCACACGTTCCGTTAATTTTAAATGCTATTTACTCAAAGCCCAACAAGCACACATCCAAAGGCTTACTGCCAAGGAGTCGGTTCTATCTCAGCGACCCTGTCAGACAGGGCAGAGCCGCCTCTTTGACTCTCTCAGGCTGCCAATCTTTAGGGGAGTAGAAAGCCTCATCTTCCGCTGGAGCAGGAAGAAAGCCCAGGGATGCATGACTCATACCAACACCAGGGGAACTCCATCTCTCACAAAAGGCATCAGTCTTCAAAGACTTTGTTCAGTTACCCAAAGACTCAACTTACTTTAAAAATCAGTTTACTTTCTTAAGCTACAGGGTTCCCAATATTTTGTGTATGTGCTATGGACCCCTTTATAAGCCTTGTAAAGCCTATATACCCTTATCAGAACGTTTTTAAAGACATGGAATATATAAGATTACAAAGGAAGTCAAGAACAGTGAAAAACAATTTTACCCCATCTGTGCCGAGGAGCCTATGTGCCTCTTTATTAACTCGTTAGATAACAAGCTCTAGCCAATCTCATACAGCTACTGTAATTTCCCAAGTTAAGAGTAGACACAGTATCTCCAGATATGAAAATATAAGTTAAAACAAAACAAAACAAAACTTATATATATATATATATATATATGCGCAAATTTCCACTGGTGAGGTCTCAATGCTAATCAATGGAATTGAAAGATCATGGAATTTTCCCATAAGCTTTTTGAAGCCCCCACCCCCACCCCACAGGTTCAAGATGCTTTAAATTTGCAACCCTAAGAAGGTTCTTATAAAGTTCTTCCAAGAATAATGGGTGGGGAAAAAACTCTTTCTGGACTTCTGAATGACCTCAGGTATGAAGATCTCAATTAGGTTGTTAACGTTTGATTCATTTGTGACCCAAGAACTGTGTCCTACCCAGTGTAGGAAGGACAGTAAGGAGCCCAAATCAGTTCTGCTGAAGCAAAGGATGCAATCTGTCTGTGGCACACTGACTCTTTGTCCTGTGAAGCTCCCAAAACAAACCAACAGATCAACAAACCCACTGCCATGGTGTTGATTCTGACTCAATAATAACTGTATTGGGGTTCCGAGACCTTCAATCATTATGGGAGCAAAAAGCCTCATCTTTCTCCCTCAGGATGGCCAGTGAGTTTGTACAACTGACTTTGAGATTGGCAGCCTGATGCTTACCCCACAGCACCACCAGGGCATGGCCCTGCTACTCTGGGCCTTGCGTGAGTTCCAACTCATAGCAACCCTTCCCACAGCACCCCTTTGTGCAACAGGACAAACACTGCCCAGTCCTGCACCAACCTTACAATCTTTGCCATGTTTGAGCCCATTGTTGCAACCCCGCGTCAATACATCTCATGGAGGGCCTTCCAATGGTTCTGACCCTCTCCTTTCTGAAGCATGATGTCTGTCCCTAGGGATTGGTCCTTCCCGATAGCATGAGCAAAGCATATGAGATGAAGTCTTGCCACCCTCGTTTCTAAGAACATCCTGTTTACTTCTTCCTTACTTAGCAACAGAGAAAAAGGTTCCAAAAAATCAGTCTCCCCCAAACAACGGTGTGAATCTATCAATAATAAACTCATATCTGATCATGTACTATGTGTCAGGTCCTGTGTTAGGCACTCACGAAACCCTAACACCATGTTGTGGGTATTCTGATCACCGATACTTCTGGGTAAGGAAACTGTTGCTGAGAGCTTAAAAAAACGTCCACTGAAAGCAGTAAGGTGTTTCTTTAAACAAATGCAAATAACAACACATTCGAATCCCGCACTCTACTCTCTACTGGGGACATCGCTGAAGAAATAAAGTCAGAACACAGACATATGCACACCCATATTTACCACAGCAAGTTCTTTCAGAGCAAAAACCCAGTCTGCAGAGAATGATAAAGAAACTCTGGTATGAATTACGCATCCCTTAAAAAAACAATGGAGTCTGTCAAACACCTCATGACTTGGACAAAATTGGAAAGTATCATGTCCGTCAGTTAGTCAATCTCATAAAGATAGATAGTTTATGGCACCATTATGATGAAAAGGGAGAAAAAATAAATAAAAATGGTTTTCTCACCAAAGGAAAAGACTGAAGACATGGATTAGGCCAGGGCTGAGGGTGTGGAAGAGAGGGAAGGGAAAGGGAAGTGAGGAGGGAGGGTGGTGGGTGGGGGAAAAAAGAAAAAACCAGAAAACTCCCACTTAGGCTAGTCTGATCCTAGAAGGTGGACACACGCTTTAGAGGAAAGGGTGTGGAGTGGTGGCTAGGTGGCACTATCAGCGGGTGACACCAAAATGACTGCCTATCATTCTTTTGTGCAACGTTTCAGCAGAATTGTTTTATTATTCTTAATCTTCCTGTGATTAGTCATAACAAGGAACACATGTTCCATCAGTTGCACTTACACTATCAGTATACCTACAGAGGTAAAACCCTACACTTTTACTTTTTGAACGTTCTAATGCACTCTGTGCAGACCTGTCCTGATCCAATTAAGGTGACATGTTGAACCACGAGGATCCATCCGCCCATTCTACAAGCACATGCAGACGCTATTGTTTTTGTTCCTACTAGTTTTTTATAGCGACTGATTTTGCTAAAATTCCAAGGGTTTTAACTACAATATTGTGGCCATTAGTACTGGTGAACGTGTACCAGTGACTTCTTAAAAGAATAGAGTAGTAACTAAAGGAAAAGAAGCATCACTAATGGCTTCCACTCAGGGATGAGGGGTGCGGTAACATGTAATTAGTATAGTGATGGTGCAATTCAACGCGGAAAAGTTTTTACAAAACAATTTGTGGCCAGTATTGATCTAATCTAAGAAATACTATATTGAAGCAATGCATAACTCCATCACAAAGTGTTCTATAGCTTAAATTGCTAACAAACATTACTAAGCGTTCTACTCTGTATGGTCTGCTATGGAAGGCGGTCTGAGGGGCGTTAGAGACCCAACTCTAATGACGAGGCGGCCGGCTGGCCCTCTTCACCCCTAGGTTCCGAGCAAAATTTACTGCTGGTTCCTCAGCGCTGCCAAGACATGCCTTTACTCAAGTGCCCCCAGCACTACACGGCACCCGAGGGAAAGGAACCTAGGCTCCGTTTGTACCTGGCCAGTGATGGGGAGCGTGCTGGCCCATTACTGAAAAGTTACGACAGGGCTGCATTTACGGAAGCGAGACCTGTCACCCCAAGAACCGGCCTTCATCCCGGGTCTGCACAAAACACGCTCAGGATGCAGGAGGGGGCCAAGGCCAGGCCTTCCCGCCCCCATCAGGCTCCGCACCCCCAGGGGCAGCCAGTGCGAAGGGGGTCCCGGAAGCTACCTTCAGGCACCGCGGCCTGGAGCTCAGCCTCGCTCACCCGCCCTCCAGATCCGGCTTCCCGCGACCCCTCCGGGGGCCGTCCCCAACGGCCGTCACGACCACTCACCGCCGAACTGCCTCTCGACACTCCGCAGCCGGCTCCGCGCGACCACGACGCGTGGCGATGAGCTAACGACGGGGCGGGGCGGGGCGGGGCGGGGCGGACGCCGCAGCGCCCCCTGCCGTGGGGACGCCGCGCTCCCGGCAGGCGCTGCGGAGGCGGGGGGGCGGGGACAGCAGGGAGGCCACGCCCCGTTCCCGTCCCCTCCGGGGGAAGTAACCTGCTTTGCAACCCGAGTCGGGTAGCTCCGAGTTTTAGGTTCCAGCAGTCTTCCGCCTGCCGGCTGCCAGATCCTTCCAACGCGGGGCGACCCTACGGGGCCGGGCAAGCTGCTTCCTGGAGTTCCTGGGGCGCTTTCTCCCGTAGGGCCTCGTCGCAGCCCCACGCGCAGCCCGCGCCGCCACGCCACCGGGGCTCTTTTCCAGCAACCACAGGTTTTGGCACGTGTTTCCATTTCTCCGTCTGTACTCTGCGAGTGGACTACACTATAGAACTTCTAGGATTATACTGCTACAAAGGAAGCCGAATGAGAACATCGGGCATACGCAGCTTTCTCTTGCAAGCTGGAAGTCATCGCGAGCCATTAATTAATTAGTGCGGGGGTGGGGTGGGGGTGTATCAATTTAGTACGTCGTGACCAGCATTGACTCGATGGCAGTGGGTTTGAGGATTTTAGCAGCATTTTAAAACAATGAGGTGGAAGGGAGTGGACTCAGGTCTGGGAGTCACTGGCCCAGCCTCTCACAGGGCAAGAGGGAGGAGAAGTTAGGGGAAGCAGAATGTCCCAGGGGCAGTTTACGAGAGGTTAACTCAGTTCATTCAGCCCCCGCAAAGATGCAAACCTGTTGTGGAAGGAGGTGATGGTAAAGAAGGGCCTCCCTCGTGAACGCCAGGCCGAGAGTGTCGTGTCCTCGAAGGGGCTTTTCTCCAGGGCTTTGCAGGGGCTAGTTGGGCAGCACCATCGCCAGTTCTCTGATGACCTCATAAAACTTAGACCAGTGTTTCTGGAAATGGCTGGTTTGAGGGAAGAAGATCACCTGGGCTCTCTCCGTAGGCAGCTCGGGGAAGATTTGAACCTGCAGCCTCTCTATCAAGGAGTTCATTAACTGTTTGGACCACCTAAGGACTCAGAACATACATAACTAGAGGGTGGAGGGGAGCATCTTAGGATGCTTCATGCTTCAGAATTTGCTGTATAGACTCCCAGGCTTCCATCTCTCTGGATTTTCTTCAGCAACACCTCCATCTACAGAAACCATTCATGGGCCTAGTAGATCCCCAGTATGCCATTGGTATAGAGAGTTTGGGTTGAAGTCAACCCAATTTACTCTAAAGTTTCAAAATTGACACTGAATTGTTAACATTCTTCTGGGGAGCCTCCTAAAAGTCAAGGTACCCCGTGACCACCTTCTGGGTGTATTTGGCACGAATGCTTTTGCCACTGAGTATACAAGTTCGATCCCGAGCCAGAGAGCTCATCTTCACACCAGAGTCAGATCTCCCTTGCAGCAGCCCAAGTGTTGAGGGGATGTTGATATTCAGGTATGCTCCACACAGCCAAGGATGCAAACTCTCACCTGGCCATGCCCAGGCCTCTAAAGTGCAGAAGGGACGGCTTTTAGCAATGAGTTGCTGTTTTTGCTGAAGTTTCTTGGCTTCTTGGCATTTGGGAAATAAGCTGGTTATGATGTGAACTCTCGCAAGCCAGGGCTATTGGTCCATCTTAAGTTTACCTTTTAGCTTTTGAATATTAAATTTTTAAAAGTATTTTTGACAGCTTCCTGTATAATAACCATTTGACTTTGGCTATTAAAATGTCACTTTTAAAATCTGTGGCTGCTGAGTTGATTCCAACTCATGGTGACCCCACATGTTTCAGAGTAGATTTGGACTTCATCTGGTTCTCAGTTGCCAGGTCTTTCTTTCTCATGCCACCGGGTGGATTCAGATGCGGGCCCTTCAGTGAGCAACAGGTGCCTTGTCATGGGGCAGTGTCTGTGTGTTGCTCTGATGACGAACAGGGTCAGTGGCATTTCTAGACTAAGACAGACTAGGAAGAAAGGGGTGGCCATCTATTTCTGAAGAGCCAGACTAGGAAAACATGATGGATTATAAGCTTTTCTAAATAACTCGGTGAGTGAATGGCATGGCTAACGGCAACACAGATGTTCCCGTTCTTTAATTCCACCCTTTGGGCACTCTACATCACTTATTCAAAAGGCTGTACTTGCTTTCACCCCTGTGCCCAGAGCACCAAACCAGTGGACCATTGGCATGGCCTTAGCACTGGGACCTTGAACAAACTATTTGGCCTTTTTTGTGCAGCTGATGAAGCCTATGAGTTGATCTTGTTTCTGAGTTCATGAAAACAAAACACTTAAGATTAAGTTTTAAAAAGTGACTGTAACAAAATACAGTTATAAAAATATGTATGCTATAATAATGCATGTGCTGCTTTATTCAGGTAGCAGGTCTAATAACTTCCATTCAAACATAGGAACGATTGTGAGGACGGCACGGGACTGGGCAGTGTTTCGCTCGGTTGTACAGAGTTGCTTTGAGTTGGAACTGTCTCAATGATACCTAACAACAATGTTAACAGTTGGTGACAAAGCCACCCAAACCTATTGCCATCATGTTGATTCGGACTCATAGCAGCCTGACAGAACTGCCCCTTGGGATTTCCAAAGCTATAATCTTTACAGAAGGAGACTGCACAGCTTTCTCCTTTGGATTTGAACTGCCCACCTTTCGGTTAGCACTTGAACCTTTGTAACCGCGGTACTACCATCTCCCACCCTCCAACGCAGGAACTACTAATAATCTGGGTTTGTTGCCTACATTCACCATTAAATAAAGTATAGCATTTCAGTTAGAGGTTAGGGGAAATGAAGATGTGATTCTTCTCATCAATGCCCCGTCTCTGTTGTAAAGCAAATCTGCAAAGACTCGCCGAATGTAATCCCATGGCGTTTAAATTTCTCTCAGAGTCATGGCCTTGCAGGCCAGGAAAGGGTGAAAAGAATTTAGAATAGAATCAAGTAAAATCCAAGCTGTTGATGAATCAGCACTGGTGTACAGCCTGCCCTACAAAGTCTTGCCAATGAGGCAAGTATAAGAAGGCTCCCCTGGAAGGCAGCATCCCCCAGGGAGAGAGCCCTTTCTCGTGTGTGGCCTTTCCAACAGTCCAGGACAGTTTGGATTCAGAGAGACTAGGCAGGCAGAGCAATGCAAGGGCATCGCATTCCTAGCCTCACCCCTAGACCCTGCCTCTCTACTCAGAGTCACAGGTTGGCACAGTTCAGAAAGACAAGGAGCCGTACAGTCCTATATGACACCTATCTCCTCCCTCTACACCAGGTTTCTCAACCTTCCTAAAAACCCTTTCATACAGTTCCTCAGGCTGTGGTGACCCTCAACCATAACATTATTTTTGTTGCTACTTCATAACTAATTTTGCTACTGTTGTGAATCATAATGTAAATATTTGATATGCAGCATATCTTAGGCGACCCCTGTGAAAGGGTCATTTAACCCCCAAAGGGGTCTCGACCCACAGGTTGCTGCTCTACACAATAGTAACATGGAGTCACGAGGCCCCCTACTTGTATACCTCCAGGGACAGGGAGCTCATTACCTCCTTGAGAGAGAGACTGTCTTGGCTGACTTCCTAGAAAACATATGAAGCAGTGGGCGCAGGGTGTCCTGCAGGCAGAGTCCTGTTGTCTGCAGAGGAAGGAGGGATGTCATGGGCTGCACTTGCCCTGGCTGGGTGGGGGGCTTTAAGATCCTGCATCTTGACTCCCTGTGCCCTTCCTCCATACACCCTCTGGCTAAGCTCATGTCAGAGACCCCAGCCCACTTTTGTGATGTTACCCCCCTGGTGCCCCTGTGGCCTCCAGAGCTGGCACTTACTTCTTTCCTGTACACCCTCCCAGCTCCCTTTCTCTTTGCAAGCTGCCCTCCCAAGTTCCCCTCCGTCTTGGATCAGCTAGCACCTCCCTCCCTCTTCCCTGGCCCACAGACAGGCCGACAGGCCCTTCTCACTCTTGGGTTGAGCCCACAGGGGTGAAACAGCTGGGTCTCTAGAGCCAGAAAGCCTGACTTCAGTCCTAGCCACTCTAAATCCACCCACTCACTTCCAATGAGTCAGTGCTGATTCACAGTGACCCTATAGGCCAGGGTAGAACTACCCATGAAGGTTTCTGAGACTCTAACTCTTTACGGGAGTAGAAAGCTTTGTCTCCTGAAGCAGCTGGGGGTTTCGAACTGCCAACCTTGAGGTTAACAGACCAATGCATCACCACTATGTCACAGGCGCAACACTACCCTGTCTGGTAGGGTTGCTGTGAGTCGGAATTGACTTGATGGCAGTGAATTTTCCTACCACGCTGGCTCTGGACAGGAACCCTGGTGGTGTCGTGGTTACATGTTGGGCTGCTAACCTCATGGTTGTCAGTTTGAAACCACCAGCTGCTTCTCGTGAGAAAGATGGGGCTTTCTACTCCCGTAAAGAGTGACAGTCTCAGAAACCCACAGGGGCAGTTCTACCCTGTCCTATAGGGTCACTATGAGTCAGAATGGATTCTATTGGTAGTGAGGGAGGGAGGGAGCTCTGGATCAATGATGTCATCCCCCTGGGCCTTATTTTCATCTCTCAACTAGAGAGATTAATTTCACCTTCCTAATGTTAGTGAAGGGCTTAGAATAGTCCATGTCACATAGTAAATACTCAGTAAATGTCAGTTTTTATTGTTATTCTTGCTATTGTTTTTCTGGGAAGCCTGCCTTTAGGGCAGGCCCTGAAAATCCCAAAGTCTCCTTTCTTCTGGATCCCTGGGCAGCTGAGGATACTTGAAGCTCTGAAAAGGGGGACTCCTAGGCCCCACCCCATGATGATCCACCCTGGTGAACTTCCTCACAAGGAACCTTCTAGAAAGATAGGGAACCTTCCTTTAAAGCAGGAACGGCACATACCGATGATTAGCAGCTGTTTACCATGCAACTAAATAGGCACATATTTATCATTTTAACATCATGTGTATATGGATTACTCTGCCGATGTCTTTATATACTTGAATCGTGTAAACCAAGGCCCCTGGTGGTGTAGGGCTTGCCTGTTGGGTGGCTAACCACAAGGTCAGCAGTTCGACCCACCAGCCCTCCAAGGAAGAAAGGTAGGCTTCCTGTGCTACAGTCTTGCTACCTCAAAGGGGGCAGTTCTCCTCTGATGGCTAGCGCTGTTCTGCGTCCGAATTGACTCCATGTTGGAGTGTACGGCACATGCATCCTCTGCCTTCCGGCCGCTGCCTGCTCACAGTGGCTCTGTAGGACACAGCGGGGTGTGCTTGAGGCCTTCAATCTTTACAAAAATGAACGGCTTTGCTGGTGGGTGTGACTCACTGGCAATCTTTCATCCACCGTGCCACCAGGGCTCCTTCAGATGTGGGGACACCAATACAAAATGAGAGTTTTCATGGGGTGTTTTCAAAATAAATACAAGCAGAGATCTGCTATTTCCCTCCCAGACTCAGTGAAGGGTCCTGCTCTCCAGTCATTGAACATGACCCTTTGTGTGTGGGCTAGCAGTGCTGTTGATTCTCACCCTGGCAACCCCACGCGTGTCAGAGCAGAGTGGCGCTCCAGAGGGTGGTCATCGCTGGGTGTTTCCGGAAGTCCATCTCCACGTTTTCTTCTGAGGAGCCTCTGGGTGGATGTGAGCCTCCAACCTGTCTGGTAGCTACATAGCACACTCCTGGACGCGTGCACCGAACCGTGCCAAGTGACTTCTGCAAGGCCACTCAGCCAGCAACTTGTGGAGTCAGAAATGAAGTCCAGGTAAAATGGAGAGCTCTATGACGATGATGATGATGATGATGATTCCCCAACCCCACAGTCTTGGGGGAGAAGGTCACTGGGAACTAGAGATTGGGGGAAGAAAAAACCACTGAACACGTAGGGGCAGCAGTACTGAGGGACCTGGGAAGACCTGTTTCCTTTCCTTCAGCAGTTCAAGCCAGGCTGAGCCAGGAGGCCTCCTGGAACTGGCTTCTTACCCAGTCGCTGAGCTCCCTGGGCAGACCAAAGTCCCAGGAGGACTGCATACTACTAGCCATAGCTTCGGACACAGCAGTCAAATATTTTACCAGTGCTGGCCAGAGGGTGGCAGTCACCGCCTGCCCCTGGCCATCCATCTACTGGTGCAGGCAGAATAGGGTAGAGAAGTAGTGGTTATGCCCCCCCCCCTTTTAAAATAATTTTATTAGGGGCTCATATAACTCATCATAATCCATACATACGTCAATTGTGTAAAGCACATTTGTACATTCATTGCCCTCGTCATTCTCAAAACATTTGCTCTCCACGTAAGCCCCTGGCATCAGCTCCTCATTTTTGTCCCTCCCTCCCCGCTCCCCCCTCCCGGCCTCAGTTTTCTAACCAAGAACATGTCTTGGAAGAAGTACAGCCAGAACGCTCCTTAGAAGCAAGGATGGCGAGACTTTGTCTCACATACTTTGGACATGTTATCAGGAGAGACCATTTCCCGGGAAAGGACATCATGGTTGCTAAAATGGAGGGGCAGCAAAACAGAGGAAGACCCTGGAGAGGATGGACTGACACAGTGGCTGCAATGACGGGCTCAAGTACAGGAGCAATTGTGAGGCTGGTGCAGGCCGGGCAGCTGGCCTGTTGTCCACGGGTCCTGGGTGCAGGACTGGGCATGCTGTTGTCCATGGGCCCGCTGTGGGTCGGAACCGACAGCAGCGCCTAACCACCACAACAGAACATGGAGGTCACCGCAGCAAGGCCTCTGCGCTTGTCACTAGAGGCCATCCTGTCCTGACCGTAGCGACCACACAGACGGAATGAAACTGCCTGCCCTGTGCCATCCTCACGGCCGCTGCTGTGCTGAAGCCCACTGTGGCAGCCACTGTGGCCAGCCCCCACCACCTTCTTCCCTAACCCACTCCAGAGACCCCTCCCTCCTGATGGCATGTCTGAAGGCCATCGGCATTTCGAAGGAGCATTCTGGAGGCTTTCCTTTCCTTCATGGTTTTCAACATATGGTTCCCACACCACCACCACCTCCACCAGCAGCAGCAGCAGCAGCAGAAACCTTGTTTAAAATGCCCAGACCCCATCCCAGACCCCATCCCAGACCCACAGAATGAGAAGCCTGCAGGCAAGATCCATTGCCCTCTGTACTAAAAGCCTCCAGGTGGCGATGGTGGGGGCAAACTGGGCAACCGAATCACATGCCGAGGCAAGGCAACATGCAGCTGTGCTAGGAGAGGAGTCAGGGACCTGGGGGAGCTCAGCCGGCACAGTCCACACCAGGTTTTTCTGGGCATCACTGGTGTGCCTTTCCCAACCTAGGAAGCTGCAAACTCAGGCCGCCAAAGGGGCTGCTGGAGAAATGGAGAGGGAAGTGGAGTGAGTGAAGGAGGCCAGGGTGCTGGACCTGCCAGGAGGAAGCCCCCAGTTGGTGTCAGGAATTGGGCTAGAAAGGCTTTGAGCCACTGCCTGCAATGAGTGGGAGAGGAGAGGTTGGTAGGTGGCGGTAAGGAGGAAGTTAGAGGGGGCCTACCTGGATAGAGAGAGCCTCAAACGAGTTGGGGCGGAGGGGGGTGGGGTGGGCGCAGGACTGCCAGTGAAGTGCGGCCTAGGTTGAACAGTTGGCTCTTCAGGGAAAATAACAACCTGGCCTAAAGCATTTGCTAATTTCTGTGGTGTAAATACTCTCACCGTGGCAGATTTTATGATGTGCCCAGCCACCGAGTTAGGAAAGGCTACAAGCACACTTGGCTCTAGGGAGCTGCTCTGAGCCAGGTCCAGTGGACCCGTGAGAGGTTCTGACAGCTGCTTGGAAATGTGAGGTGGGTGCTGACGCCTCTGGATCCCAACCTGTATGAGGCCTGCAGGCTCTGGGGTGGCGGCAGCAGGAAGGCGGTGTAATGGGCTAGAATTTAGGGACTTTCATCTACATAAACTGAGCAAGTCAGGAAGTTGAGAGCTGGTGAACAAGGAAGGATTTCGGGGAAATGGTAACCAGAGGAACCTGGACTTGGGAGGCAAAGAGGTCTAATAAGCTCTGGAGAGAGCTCACTGCCTTGCGGTTTCCAGTGGGATTTGGGAATTCCTCTCAGGCAACAACTTAAGTAGGAGTCTTGCCAGGGCAAACAGATGCTCATCCCAATCCTGCAAGCTGGGGAAGCTCCAGGCACCCTTTAGGGAATGAATGCACTTTGTAGGACGGAGGGAATCCAAGAACAGTCTAAAAACAGTCGCCACCAAGCTCCTGTCTCCCGGGGCCCTTAACTCTGACGGAGGAAGCAGAGGGCCAGGCCGCACCCTGCCCGTGAGC